>NW_027614228.1:0-28622 GCF_965212315.1 Lampetra planeri
CCTGACTTCCACTTCTCACCTCCTCACCTTCTCGGACTCTCTGGCTTCACCTTGCTCCACGCTCACACCTTATCTGTTTTGTGACACCCCCATCTCTTTTCATATTTCCTGTTCCTGCCCCGCCTGTACCTTACACCAGTGCTCTCTCTCTCTCTCGCTCTCTCTTGCTTCAGGGTGATGATCTTTTGCCTCTCTGCTTTCCTCTCCTATAGTTTCCCTCTACCTCCTTCCTCCTCCTCTTTCATCAGTCTCTCTGTGCCTGTCTGTCTGGTTTCACACTGGACTTCACTATCCCCCCCTGGCATGCCTCGTCATAAATGAGCTATCCTTTGTTCAGGCAAGTCTCCTGTATTTTCTGCAGGTCAACTTTTATCTGCGTCCTCCTCTTGCTTGTGTCCAGGTCATCTGGCTGGCTGGAGATCAGTGTTTTGCCATATCCTACTTCCCTGTGATGTCTCTCGTCTTCTTTCATGTGTGCGCGCACAGACAAAACTCCTGTTGCTCAGCACTGCCTCAAAGCTAAAGCTGTTGCTGTACTCCGCCTCCTGCGTGGAGGCCCTGCCTCCCCTATCTGCTTCCCAGGCCCTCCCCCAGCAGTCCTCCAGCCCACACCTCATAAGCTCCTCTCCCCCTTGGCACAAAAAAAGAGGCTGTAACATGAGTGCCCAGTACTGAATTAGCCCACAGTTTGCCTTCTCCAAAAGCAGAATGAGTCCTTCCGCTAACTTCTGGCAACAGTTTGTCTGTTAAGATGGAAACCTGTTTCTAACAAAAAACACACACACACACACACACACAAAACGAGAACTAACCAGAGAGCGGTTAGCGGAACTAAGAGAAGCAGAAGCAAAGACTAAAAAATAGAGAGAGGTGGGGAATTTATACCCAGGGGAGCCACACATTATTTGGTTATATGTGCATGCTCTGTTGGCTGTTGATACGCTGGTGAATAAAAAAGCTCCGACTCAAGTCGGCCTACGGGAGATGAATTGAGGGTGAGGTGCCTTTCAGCTATCCAAGTCGCACGAACAGAAAGCCACACCCATATCGGGACTCAGTGGAAAACCTCACGCTGAGCTTCTTGCACTGAAATAATACTAAGTCAGTTCATGCTGAGTAAGCTGAATTCTGCCCATGCACCGAAAATACCGAACAATAGCGTCGTTTAGTTTGACAGAGGGAAACAGTGTTTTTTGGAGGAGGATAAAGCTGTGTTTGACCACAAACACATGTGTCATGGCTCCAGAGCTGACCTGTAAAAAATGATCTGGTTACTTCAGTGAGCAGCCTCTGTGTGACTTGTCCCTGTATTGAATTACCGAGTGACTGCGCTGTGTGTGTGTGTGTGTGTGTGTGTGTGTGTTGTATTATTTCTGTCAACATGGACGGTTCAAAAGTTACATGTCAGGCCTTCACTAGGCTCGTTCTGTTCTTTCTGGCAACTGGCAATGATGTCTGTCACAGTATTAATCGTTCTGGTTCAGGGACGGGGAAATAAGCTCTCCTCTAGATGTGACGTCTGCGACAGAAAATAACACAGAGAGTCATGAGCCACCAGCAGGATCGAGAAGACCAACGCTGGGAGAAGATTTCAAGATCTCATTTAGTTTCCCCCTAATTACAGACCATCCTGTCTTCAGTCAACAGCCGATGACAGACAATGCTATTTTCATATAAAGTCTCCATGGGCTGTTTAACGCACATTAAACAGAAAGATGGAGTTTGTGGTGACACTTACAGTCTTGTAACACAAGATTTCCTGGCTTTGTGCAATCTCTGCTTCTCAGAGGAATTGTCCTGTAACGAGCGTCCTGATGACAGACGTGATTGAGAAACGATGGTTTGTTGTCGCTAGTTTTGCATGTTTTGGAAGTGTCTGCTTCACCCTAGATCTGCAATGAGAATTGGAATTATGGACCCGTGCTGAGAAAAAAAAAAGGGGAATATTTTGCATAGTTGTGGGCCAAGTGTGTGCGTTTACCCTCAGCAGCTGCACTAGACAGGAAGTCTGAGCACAGCTTGCGTCATTGCGGTAGGCTGTAATGGAGGAGGAGAGGTGGACAGCTGGGTGGGAGGCTGAAGTACTTTGCGTCGTTGAAGACTGTCACATGGCGTTCAGACAGACAAAGGTGCTGTTCTCACCCAAACAGCACCCAATAAAACCCCCCCAGCCACAGCACCGATACAGCTGTGAGGCTGAGAGCACACATCCACATGAGGACGTGTACGATCCTGTAGCACAGAGAACGTCCTCATGACTTTTTTTTTTTTTTAATCGTGGCTAGTTTTTCACAACAATAATCCGATAGTCCAATAATCAACTTCTCCAATCAAAACTTTATCAGCCTCAGCCCACAGCTTGTATGCTCTGACCCCCTCTCCGAATGTATTTCCTCTTGAAGTCGACACACATGACAAAAAAGCTGCGTGGTGACTCTACGTCATTTCAGCGGAAAGATGTTCCGGTTGATAAATGTTACGTTTGTATTTAAATGTGAACAGTCGAGATGATAAAATCTACATTGTCAAGTCAGGACAGATCCGGAAGTCGATGATCAGCAGGGATGAAATTTGTGCGTTGTATTTTCCAGTGCAATCAGAAAATCAGGTGTGAATGCGGTCCAGTAAATACACACTTCCCCAGAGAACAGGAACCGAAATGAAGAGTGGGATGTCTGGAACAGTTATCGATAAAGATCAACGACTTTTCCATTCACCCTTTCACATTGTAAGCTAAATAGTTTTCCGCAGTATTATCCTGCTTATTTGCTTTATTATTATTATTTCAATCACATCATAAGCCACTCCACCTCCTATTGTTTACTTACCTTACACAAAGTCCCTGAATACCTATGGGATCATGATTATGGAATTGGATCCACATCACACAGCTACAAGGAAAAGAAGGAATTAAAAGTAAACTACTGTGTCTGAACTATATCTTCAATCACATATTGGGCGTTTGTGTTTTTTTTTAAGATGATCTTTGATATGTATATACACACACCAGATCTAAGCGATCTTCTAATCAGCTGTCTGTCAGTCAGGAGTCATGTTGTGAGCCTCTAAATAAGTGCTAATGGGTCAAGAGGGAGGTGTGATGGAAGTCGAGGGCCCATGAAAGCAGCAGTAATACGGTCATGTGGTCACGAAACAGCTGATCCTGCTGCATTCCAAGGCTGCCATGAGACCCAGTGCCCTCCTGGCGAACTGAACTGTTCCCACATGTCCCCTCAGGCGTTCAGCCATTCATCCAAACGTGGTCTTAACAAATGACGGCAGAGCAGACAAGAGCGACCCGCATTCCACATTAGCACAAATTGAAATTGAAAATTTTGGATAGAACAGATTTCCTTTCGTTTCACATCATTTGAGTGTTTCAGTGCTGAGAAGATCAAGTTTCTGATATTTTTATCCAATGCTTCAAAAAAAAAAAAAAGGGAAAAAAAAAGGTTCACATGCTGATAGTTTTGAAAAAATAAATTCGGAGACATCAGAGGTGATAAGATGTGGATGTTTCATGCTTCGGTTGCTGCTATGAATGGAACAATTGTATAAATATTCCCTGGCAGATGTTGCAACCATCAATGAGATGATGCTTATTTATGCAACTTCTCTTCTACAACTAGCACAGAAAATGTCAGTATTTCATGTGTGAATACATCAATTATTACTCAGTCCGATATTGGCTTTTCCATATGATGAGAGTTTTCGTTAATTCCATGCGAGTGGTATTTTTCATTGCAGGAGCTGTTCGTTCCAGCTACAGCCACTGGGTGGCAGCAACTCTTAAAAACATAAACATTTCAAAGCTTCTTGTATCTTTTTTATAATAGTTTTAAAAAAAGCATATGTTTGTTTGGAACAAGTGAAATGCGAATTTGATGACAGCTGTTGAGGAGAAAGAAACCTCAGACCGGAAAACACAACCAATCACAACTGGCTTAAAATCAGAAGTTAGTGACGCTTAATTGACACGACAGGAAGTGAAATTCTTTGATGGGGGAAAAACCCAGACAAGTCATTTTCCTCAGAGGCCATTTAGGTCAGGCCACAAAGACTCTTTTCAAAATGTTCGTGCATCAATTTTCTGTTGTATGTCCGCAAACGTTTCATATTCTGAACTTCACACACCACAGTTTGTTCATCGGCAGATGGAAATGAGTTTTAACTGACCTTGAATCTGTCGTCACTAGAACACATACTGCCCCGTGACTTCCTACGCATCAGGACCATGTCAGACAGCGTCGAAGGAAGAAGCTCATTGCTAATTTCATTCATCAGGATAAATTTGATCCCAGTGTCTACAGTATGATTAAAGTTTAAGAAGGACAGCTCCGTTTTAGTTGAATTGGTTCGGTGTATTTTCTAACATTTACCTGATAAGTCTGACTGGTACTGAAGATTTGTCCTCAGGACATGATCCCTGTACCGTGTTTGTAAGTCTCCCCGAGGGACAACGAAGACTGATCGTTTGTATTTGAGGAGGTTACTTCATTTATAGTAAAGTACAAGTTAGTCTGTGGAAAAGGATTTTTTTTCCTTATTGCGTCTGTAGTTGGAAATCATAAGGTATAACTGATAAATTCTGATTATGTTCACAACTGAAGATTGCCCATATATCCTAACAATCCAGATGTGGTATTTCCTAAAAAAAAATGTAATTCTCACCAAGCTGTAAAGAACGTCTTACAAAACTCAGGATTCAGCAGGTTCCTGAGGTCCCTGTCAGCAACGTAGTGCATCCTAAAGCCCTTGAATCCATTGGTACGAGGCCTTCGATGCGCCATTCATTTACTTTAAGTGCATTTTAACCAAGTGAAATTACAGAGTCAACAACCACACAAATCCAACCTTTGAAGTGACCGAAGTGAACTTCTCTCACAGTGGTTAAAAATACCAGGACAAATGTCAAACCCAGCTTGTAAAATTGTTGCCCAATGACAGGAAAAGTACAGGAGACACCAGTGTCTTTATGTACACTTTTATTGTCAGTGATCACCAGGCGACAGTCTGGAGCCAGATCACTTCTTGGTCTCCTCCTCCTTTGACAAATTCTTGATGATCTCCTCCTTCTTGGCCTGGAGACGCTCCTCTCTGCGCTTGCGGGCCTCCTTTGTCTTGGAGCGACGAGCCTCTGCCTGATCACTGTACAACGGACGGAGAGGGAAACGTTGACACTCAAATACACAATCCCATCCTTTTATACCACTCGACACAGGGAGGAAGTAGAAATCACTTTAGTGAGCAAAGGTTTCGATACTTACGCCAGGAGCTTCTTGCGAGCCTTGTCTGCCTTCAGCTTGTGAATGTGCTCCATAAGAACACGCTTATTCTTGAACACGTTACCTTTGGCCCTCAGGTACAGGCTGTGGTACCTACAGGGGGTTGAAGACGACCACATCAATAACTGGAGGTGACACTTTTACAAGTGGACACGTGAATGCCTCAACATCATTTACAAATCTTATCGTTTTCTTATCTGCTCATGGAAAAAAATGAGCTTTGCTTAAAGAAACTGAGTTTTTTATAACTGATGTGACCACCAAAGAACCAGTCAGAATGACAAACACTGAATTCCCTGTAAGTCTGATAAATCACACATGTGAGCCGTCTATATTTGTGTTGTGTTTAACTTTCACAAAGCAAACTATTCACATCCTATGACGTCTGCAGGAAAACTCAGCTCAAGTCAAGGATCAGCAGAAAATCCTGAACCTACATGTGCCTGTCAATCTTCTTAGACTCCCTGTAGCGACGCAGCAGACGACGCAGGATCCTCATGCGGCGCATCCAGGACAACTTCTCTGGCATACGGGCGTTGGCAGTTCCCTTTCTCTTACCTGAGCACAGGAATCGAGAAAAGCTTGTTAACGGAAGCAGCACGTTGTACACGTGTGAGAACATAGGAGTAGTAAATGATTCCCCTACTTTAAAACACACAGAAAACCCACCAATAAAACCACATCACAATCACTCATAAACGAGGCGGCTCCAACGTACCAACTCCCATGTGTCGTCCCTTGCGACGCGCCAGGGTGTTCTTGCGGCAGCGGGCCCTGGAGTGGACCGTAACGGGTTTACGGATGATAAGACCATCCTTCACCAGTTTACGGATCTGCTGGCCTGAGGACAAGGGACAAGAGTGAGATGGGGGTTAATGAAGATGCATTACGGTGCTTTGAGAGGAACAAAAAGTTCCTAAGGGTTAGAGGTAGCTTCAGATAACATTGTCAGCAATAATCTTATTTACGTATATTCATAGAACAAAGAAACTTCAGTGCAAAGGTCTGACGAGTGACGTTGTATCAGCATCTGGTGATGAAATGTTCAAGTCCTGTCAGTTAGTGACAGTATCCAGACAGACAGCTGTATTTCGCAGTTGATTAATTTCCGATTTTTGAACATAAACCAGGGGCCTTGGAGGAGGGTGTCCACCTCGGTTTTCGGTTCGATCGATCAGTTTGCTTACGGGAGTTGGCGTTGGCGATCTCATTGGTCTCGTTGGGGTCCAACCAGACCTTCTTCTTGCCGCAGCGCAGGACGCTGGAGGCCAGCCTCTTCTGGAGCCTGAGCATGCTGGAGGACAGACATCAAAAGTTCGGTTTTAATTTCAAAAACTAAATGTCCACGGGCTTATCAAGCCATTTGTTTTTTTAAAAAAGTGGACTACAAATGTAGTATCGTAGGTGTTAGCCGACCAGCTAACTGCTAGCAGGATGGACAACATGGCCACAACGGCTACATCGTGTGCCAAGAGGCTAGGTGGCAAATATGGATTTATAGCAGGGACTGAAAGCAAAACTTGATATGTTTATACTTCATGGACATTTAAATGTTTTAATATAACCATGTGATGTTGTCGGGTGTACATTTAAACCATAAAATTGACACTTTTTCACGTCCCCATCGACAGCGATCCTACCTCATGGCTGCTACTTCAATAGAGAAAGGAAGAATCCGGTGTCGAGCAGGGACGGTTCCATTATAGAGGAGAGTCCATAAAGGAGCTCGACGGTGGACTCGGTCAACTCCAGGTATTATTAACACTTTTATTGTCCACATGATTGAGAAAAATTAACTCTTAAAAATACGAATGGTTGAAACATTGCATTAAAGTGCGTATTCATGAGTTTAATATCAAAATAAAAACTCATCAACATCCCTTCAGAAAATTAATGGTATCAACCAGTGGTAAATGCAAGGAATTATGGGAAAAAAGTTGTATACAAATGTACCACTGGGGGCGGTGTTTTCGCAAAATGTTCATTTGACATGCACTGTGCGTTTGTGAGTTTTCTTGTTTTAGCATGTACATGAGGAAAAACACACATTCACACATTCACATCAGAAATGTTCCTACAGAAAGGCTTTATATAAACCTGTTAACGTGGACATTATATGACCGTGTAAACAGCATGTTTGTTTGTGTTTTTTTGTTCTCTTCAGCCAGGTTGATTATATTTGAAACATAGAGTCTCTTTTCCAATTCATGAACTGTGATGAAATCGCAGCTTAATTGTACAGGAGTGGACTTTTTCTTTTACTCAGGTATTTACTTTGTGCTATAGCAGGCAACTTCAGGAGGAAAATGGTTTGAAATTATTGAACAGAATGGCATGAAATAGTTGTGAGCATCAGGTGAATACGTGCCACAAATAATGATGTATGTTGTTTATACATAAACAACATGTATACGCAAATCTAACAGAGGTGATATGCTGAATATGCAGTTCCTGCATCCCCACTCGTGAAAACAAATGAGAACAAAAATGTGTTTTCAGACCTCTGAAATGGCTGATGAATGAAAGAGTTTTGGCAAGTGCTTGTTTAGAAAAACAAAACAATTTAAATTACAAAACAATTAAAAAAAAACAATCTGTATGTTTCGTATTTGGCCAGCTACTCATGCATGTTTTGCCAACGTTTGCATGATGTATCCTTCACTCTCTGCCAGCAGCCTGTCACCATGGCAACACTGCACGCTCACGGTGTGGGTGCATGAGCAGAGTCTGTGTGACTTTTTTCACCTCAGGTAACCGAGAATACCGAGTGAAATCACAATCTCTGGGCAAAGAAAAACCAAAAAGTACCAGAACAGGAGCTATGCACAAGCTTGTTCATGAGATAATATTTCAGACCTGAAGCTTTCTCTCTCTTCTCTCTCTCTCTTTTCCTCTCGGAGGGAAAGATGGTGTTTCATGTTTCTTAACAAGCATCTATTTATCCACTTCACCGACGTTTCACAGCTTTAATTATGAACCTGGATCTCAAGCATTAAACATGAAACACATTTGCAAATCAAGCTTTAATCTTTTTATTCCCTGAAAACAATGAAATTTCTCTAACCACAAACCTCCACTTTTAGTTTTTAGAATAGACAATGTGCAATATACATTGTGCCTTTGAACTCTCATTATAATGATGGTTCCGGTTGAGAAAATGACTGTGAAATTTCTGATTTTCAGCTTCGTTCACTGCTCACTAATGTGGCTTCAGCCCAAGAATTGATGATAACAGTGATTCATGTGGCAGACATTTTGGTTTTTCACTCACTGATTTTGTAAACACATAAGACATTTTACATTTGGGAAAGTTGGGATGTAAAGAGACCACCGGTTGAAATGGAACATCGTATTCCATACCAGTTTATTGGTGCCAGGATGTTTCTCTGACCTAATCTCAGAGAGTGAGCGAATAATCAGACCCCCTAACAACAGTTAGTTGTAACGATCGACTGTATGTGTCATGTCATCATTTAGGATTTGCACAGAACCTACCCTCAGCACTGGTTCGGATCTAGAAAAGGGTCTGTGGTCCTGATAGGGTCATCGGGATCATCAATCTACCATTTAACTAGTTGATACTTGAGCCTTCCCCCTCCTCGGACAACCAAAACCTGTTCTAACCCCCATTACACCTCCAGGACCTGTATCCCAGGGACACGACCCCTAGTTGGGCCTGTTCATCTGTCCACACCTTCAGCCTCCATTAGCCTGTTGTTCCCCCATCAGTCGATAAGTGAAGGTGGGGTCTGTTCTGTGGGGCGTGGATCTCGACTCCCAGCTGGAGACTGTAGAACACACGGGAGGGGGGGCAAATCAACACCGGAACAGAGAATACATGTGCCTTCAAAATAAAAGCGCTGTATCAACTTGATTTTTTCAACAGTCGTCATAGTTGCTTCTGCCAACACTGACATTATTGTATCTTGAAGAATCTCATCTGTAAACGTTCCTCTAACTATTTAACTACCTGTTTATTTTGTTACCAGTACAAGCTGGTAGAAAAAATGTACTGATATTTAAACAATGATGGGCAGATCCCATTGAATATAATTTTCAAATTTAAACATAAATTAGGCAATACATTTCCCACCATATAGTTTAAGTTTCGTCATTATATGTATTCTTTAACTAAATTAATAGATAATTCTATAAATAAGACAAAGACAGGCATGCAACAGTTATTGCATTAGTTTCCCAGCAGACGTTTATTGTGACGGAGGTAACCGGAAGTACCCCTATATCCTCTGGGCAGCTTGACTTTAGTGAAGCGCCTGGTGCGCCAGTGAGAAGCTCTGTGGGCTGGAGGGAGGCAGCTGTTCATCAGACCAGCTCACATTCATCAGACCCATCCGACCTCTCTGGAGCAAAAAAAAAAGATGAGTGTGTCGACACCCTCACCAAGACAATAAATAGATTTTGAAAAAAGTTAAATCAATGGTACAGAAAAGTATTATGTCCAGGACGCCTTCGACCTCAACCCAGGAGATCCAAATGGACATGTTCGACCATCATCCTCACACACAGGTAAGAAAAGAAAGAGACGAAATAAAACAGAGAAAAAAATCATGTTTTTTAGATCAGCATTTACTTCTGGTCTTCCCTGTCGTTCAGCAGAAGATTAACAGGTTGTATCAAGTCGCTTCATTCGTTCATTAGAAGAGATGAGATCGGTTTTCCTTTTTTTTTTTTTTGTAGGATTTCATGTTTTAGTTGCGTCTTGTTGCCTCTAATAATTGTGATACGGAGTCCCGTTTTACACCGCCCATTGGAGCTAGTTGAAAAAAAAAAACAAAAAAAACCAACACGCCTTTGTTCAACTAATGAGGAATGAACCCACATGGATCGTTTCAATCATCTGAGGCTGAATGTGACGGGATCAACCTTTTTCCCACCTCCTTCATTGACAAACGGAGGCCTCCAACTTTTGATGGTGTCACTCATTCACAGCCAGAAATAGACTTATGGGATGTCATAGTCATGTTGTCAGAGAAAAGAAGTGGAACAAATACACCCACACTGAGCTCAGTCATTGTCTCTCTGGAGAGGAGGGAAAAAAACCCACCCCAGCACAGACAACCAGCTTCAATCCATGCCAAGTCCTGCTCTTCACTCCCACTCCTTCTCATCTCCTTCTCCATCCTCCCAATGTCTCCATCCTGCTCAGCGCCTCTTCTCAACCAGGTCCTCGTCTGCTGTGGTGTGAGACAGAAGGACTCCCTCCTTGTGCCAGGCAGCAGAGCTTGTGTGTGTGTGTGTGTGTGTGAGAGAGACACCCCCGATCAATTAGATATAAAGTTCATGTTGACCTGCGGAGGGGTCACGCTGGTATTTATGACTCTGCTGTAGCGAGACAAGCAGGGAGCCACATTTCTAATATCCTGGAGGAGCTGGTCCGCACCCAGTCGGCACCACAGCAGAAATGAACCGCTGGGATCCAAATTCCACTCCTGCAGGTTGCTTAGACGTGAAAGATAAAGCATCAACCATCAGACTGCACATCAGCACACACCAATATGTGGAGGTCTGTGGCTGCAATGTAGTTTGGTCGCCACCCTCGCCCCCTTCCAGTTCGAAGCCCCCTGCTCTCACGCGACGGTAATGATACTCTGAATCTGGGAGGATGTTTACCAACGGGAGTCCTCCCCTCCCTGCTTCCTGTGACATTTTTCTGCCCTTTGACGATACGAACCTGCTCTGCCCACGGAGGAGACCCCTCCAAACCTGCTCCCGCACACGTCGTCTCATGTAGGAGACGATGGTGAAAAGTCCAAAGTGTGACTCTGCCACCAACTGACATATGAATCTCACTCAGGTGGTTTATTCGTTTTCTTTGTCTGCAAATGAACAGATGTGATAAACAATTCTACCAGTCCATCTCATCCAGTGTTTTCCTCCAGGGGGATTCAGTAGGTCTATTTCCATAAGACGATGTGTGACTGTGATAAAATTCTCGGGGTCAAAGAGAAATGACTTATAAGGGAGTAAAATCAATCTGCTGCACATCAAATCTTCGGAATTGTGTTGGTCTTTGTTGTAACTGCTGAACTATGTGTTTTCGTTCTCTGACCCGTTTGCTGGTTTGTCTAAAACAAAAAGTTTGTCTAAAACTACAATAAAATAGCAAAAGAAACTATTATTGTTTGGTTAGTAGGGCTGCAATCTGTACTTCAAACCACTGAGTACCTGCTGCAGCCAAGGGATCAAACCAATTGGTGACATCAGTACCAGCTCATATCACTCTTGTTGTCAAAGGTGGTTGCTGATGTTTTCCTGTTTACGTGAGCTGATGAAAGTTTAGGTAGTATCAAGATCTTTGTTTCAAATGAACTGAGTTTTAAAAAAATGAATCGACACTAGGTATTACGAAATATGTCTGTGTAAATATTTGTATCATCCCGTAGTATTGCTCTTAGTGGAGCTCACACTCCCTCGTCAATGTACTGTTGCGTGTAAACTGTTGCGAAAGAGACCAAGGGGACAAAATATCACCTCGGTGTGTCTGGAGATGAAACAGATCTGTGAGACTGTGTGTCTTCCTGCGCTCGCACCAGTTGGCCCTTGTGTAACAGGCCGTGTTTGTTTAAAGGCAGGCGGGACTGCGTCAGTCACCTGAGGGTCCACATGATGTGACAGTGATAGTCAAACGCTGAGTACACAACTGGTGGCGAGCAGCTCATCGGTCACAGGATCGTTCCTGCTGATCCCAGAGCAGTTTGTGAGCACACAGACATTCAGATGGATGACAACACACTCTCTACATAGAACCTAGTGTGTGTGTGTGTGTGTGTGTGATGTGTGAGCTCTGCTGTTACTGACCTGTGCTACCGTAACATGCGATTCTTCTCTAGGTTTTACCTCTTCCACCAGATCTTTGAACCTTTTATTCATCTGCTAAAATGTACAAACCTGACAAATCTACATCTTTCGCAAGAAAAACGCTTCATTTTTTCAGTGTTCATCCAGACAAGGACATACAGACCTGTCCTTGGAACATGAAATTACCGTCGTTGGTATTCAAAATTGCAGTCCTCATAGAGACTTAACATAATCTTCTGGCTGTCCTTTCACTATTACATTACTGATTTATGCACAATACTTCTATAAGCGTTTCTCTTAGTTTACCAGTGTTTAATATTTTATGTTTTAACTGTACCATATAGGCTGTTTTTCTTATATTATACTGTGTTGTATTCACTACGGGTGTGTTACGATGTCTTGTTTTCATGTGAACTGTGAGAGGACTACAGATGGAAATGATCTATTCAGCTGGTGCAACCATCTTTTTGTTCTATGAACAAACTGATGTAATTGCACATTGTCCTTTAAAAAAAGAAATAGTGGTATTTCCATTTTAAACACATCAACAGTGTGTGGTTGAACAAAAAGCTAGGGGGCATCCGGATTTGAACCGGAGACCTCTTGATCTGCAGTCAAATGCTCTACCACTGAGCTATACCCCCTGCTGGGTGGTGTGTGTGTGTGTTCAGACCTCCTGTAGGAATCATGTCAGAATTGTTGGAGGTGTTGTGGTGACATGTTTGCGTCCTGGGGCCTGTTCCAGAAAACAGGTTTAGTGAAAACCCTGTTTGGTCATCCTCAGGTTTACTGATGAATTGAAGTCAAACAGATGAAGCATTTTGTCTGATACCTGTCAGTTCATGTGAAAATCATTTGGAACACTTTTTCTCTCATTTCAGGATGAACAAACTCAGGCTTCTCAGGAAACCTGACGGTTGTTGACGGCATCTCTACACTCCCATCATATCAAAATGAAATACCGCTTTGTGGAGAACTCACATTACAGCCAAACCTTTCAATCATGACATCACACCTCTAGGATTTTAGTTTGTCTTCAAGCTGCACAACAACGAACCTCCAACAATCAAAGCGTCTTCTCTCATGGTGTCCATCTTTCTCCTTTTGTATGTCTGAGGTTTTGTTCTCTCCTGACATTTCAGACACTACGTACAAGTATTGAATACACCAAAGCCTCTGTGTTAAATGCAGGATTGTGAGGTCACGCTGGTGAACTGGATCATGGTCATCTATGTTATCTGACTTAAATACAGCCCCTTGTTTTTAATCACTTGAATAAATCCTTAAAAAAAAACAGTCTTGACTTTTAAATACAGAATCCTCAGCCTTCTCACGAGTATCTCAACCAGCAGTTCCTTTTTTCCACACTGGAGAAAGAACACAGTCTCCTGATTGCCATCAAATGTGATTAGTCGGCATTGTGTAACCATGGCGATGTGGGCAGGGTGGGATCATACTGTAAATCTGTGGCCGCTGCCCAAGCCATTTGGGGTCTGCCAATCAGATTACAGGCTTGCAGAAGAGCATGAAAAATGTAATGATGCGAACGTATTTTCTCTGGTGAACTTTCCCTCCGGTCTGTGGACAAATGTTTTGTTTTATCTCCAACTGACGGCCTGATGGTGTTCTGAAGCCTTTTACGAGCACAGCGCACCAGTTAGCGGTCGTCATGCTGTGGAGAGTTGACACACACAAGCTATTGTGGAGTCAAAGAATTTAACCCCTGTTTTTTTGTCCTCTCCGTTGTCAGGGAAAGTACGCCAAGAGGAAGAGCAGGTTTAAGCGGTCGGATGGAAGCACGTCCTCTGACACCACTTCAAACAGCTTTGTCCGACAGGTAATGTTTCACACTCGATCCAGCCTTCAGATTGTTCATCCCGGTGCTAAATCACCTTTACCCTCATCTTATGGAAGGTCATGAAATTTTAATGGAGATGTGGTGATGGTTGCCTCAACAGCTTATTCTCGTTCCTCTTTTACCTTAATTACAAAGGTACTTTTCTTTTTTACAACGTAATTCTAGCGTTTGATTTAGAACATGTTTGGTTCATCCCAGTGCCAGTTTCTTCCAGCATCTTTTAATCCCATGAGAGCACAAATTATGAAATCAGTCTGACATAACCTCTTTGGATGTTTTGTATTAAGTGTGACACACACACACGCATCTCAGAGAACAGAAAGAATCTGTTGTCAGGCACTTGTGGGTTAAAATGAAATTTTCTGCATGATTTAAGAAGTTTTCATTTACCACGCTGTTCGTCTGAAAGCTGACAGTAAAACTATCCGCTCTCAGCTCAACCCATTTACTTTCTTGTCTTTGCGTGTCTCCTCACCTGTGCATGTCATGTCTGCTGCGTCGTAACTAATACCTATGACCACACCTACCGGAGACAAGCGCACCCCCTGTAGACCTCTGATGCTGATTCCATTTTCAGCAGACGTCAGCGATCGGAACTCACGCTCATGAATAAAGCACCATTTGAAACAGTAAACAATATAAAACACAGTTTATACCGACAGCTAATACTGCACGCCGCCATTGTGGATTTGGAACTCTGGTCCTCTGACATGGACCGATGTCAGAGCGGAATTTCCCTGGTTCGGAGTGCGTTCCATTTGAAAAACGTGAATTCCGACTCACACTGCAAATGGAAGGCACATGGACCCTGACATGCAGGTGCTTTCCATTTTCGAGCTCGGTTAAGAAGACACTTCCTAGGTGGCTGCACACGTGCATCCTTGTCGGCACATGACATTTCTCAAAGCCTCCTCGTGTCACGCCTGGATAAGTGCCTTTGTTTTTTGTCTGACCTCTTCATTTACACGGGGAAATGATTCGCCCTGTGCTGAATGGCATTTTCCTGTTGAGTGCTGGTGGGACTTTAGGAAAGAAATATCTCTTCTGTGTTGGTGGACATAGGGAGCTGATCTCTCATGTGGATTCTAAAGGTTAGTCGCACACTGCCATGTCCGTCATTTAGCTTGCATCACGGACCATGTGCTCTGGGCCTGCAGGTTATGTGGGGCGTCATAATGACGCAGAGATGAAACACTTCCTGGTGCGGTCTCGTTCTATTTGACAGGAGTTCTTCCGTTTTTTGCTTCCAGCGGACGTAGCGGGGACACTGGTGCCTAATAACACATAATCCAGAACTGATTTCGTATCTTAGTCTTGCACGCAGTTGAGAATGTGTTAAGATGAAAAAAAGGGGGGTTGAATTTCAGGAAAAACAGGTGTACAGTCACCTTATAGGTTTTGTACAAACCGAGGCTATTTTTGCCTCCCCCTCAAACGACTCAAAGCGTGGCCCCGTATAGGCTTTCCAGTCTCACACACACCTACGCAAGCACACAATCGTTCACTACGCATGCACAAATACACAGGAGCCACAATCAGCCAACAACAGAGCTGGTTGGTACACTCAGCCTGGTTTCCATGGTAACCCAGCTACTGAATCTCCCTCTGTGTGCAGGCACAGTGGGATGGAGAGATGAAGCAGAGGATGCTTAGATGGGTTTGTGTGCGTGCTGCCTACGTGTTTACACAGCGTTGGTTTGCCGGTCAAATACAATAACCCCCCGTCTCCAGGTATGTGAGGACCAGCACAGACAGTCTGGTGCTTCTGCACGTGTGTCACATACTGGATGTGATGTCTGCAGTTTAGGACTCTTCAATATTGCACTTGTTGCACATTAAAGTAGAAACACTGAAAAGGGTTATGAGGCTGAAACACAGTGTCACACAACATCTGTGACCCAGTTCAGGAGCTGGACTCTGTGGCCCACAACGGAGCCTTGACTCCCAGGAATCAAGACTGCTCATAGAAACATATTCTGTAATGGGTTCTATCACGTGTGTAACTTGTGGCGGGTTATGAGCGGCCATCTTTTTGTACCAGTTGACTACAGTTTGAGACCAGGTCCTGTTATAAAACCAGTGAAATATGTAAAAATGTTGTAGACCTACCCCCATAGTCTGTATTTCTTATGTTAGACAGTGTCCAGAGATATAGAAACAAATCCATTTATTTATAATTACTGTTATTTGTTTTGTTTAATACACATTCCCATCAAATTTGATGCTAGAATAAGTTGCTTTCTGCATTATTATTTAGTTTTTCATCTCTTGAGAGTCCTCACATTTTTAAAAAATGCTGTTAATTGCCATTATTAGTATTATTGTTGTAATTATGTCATTATTACTTTATTTGGATTATTTAAAATCATTTAGTATTAAAACAAAATTATAAAAATAACTTTAATTTATACTATAGCCACAATCATGATTTCCTTTTAAAGGTACGATAAAAAATATACAGGTCCTGTGAATTTATGTTACATAAGATATAAAATCTGCTGATGATTCATGTGCAGGCTTCATATTTGAACATCGATCCATTTCCTCACGTTGCTCTGCAGGCAAACATCTCATCTTGACTTGTTGACTGGCTGTCCCGCGTAAAAGAGACGATGTTCAATCGTCCTGTTGTAAATGGACCCCCCCCACCCCTCTCATTAGGAGCCAACTGGAGGGTCTGTTAGCAGCTTGGAAGGAAAGATTGTTGGGTCTCCAGCTTGGGTGTGAAAGAGGTTGCCCTCTAGTGGACACATTGGACCTGTATTACACCCCCCCCACACCACGCCTACATCCACATTCACCCTCACATTAACTGAGGTAGAAGGCTGAAGTTTATGTGGATGTTTCACAAGGTCAAGATGCTTCAAAGCGATTGAGACCCCTGATGTTTCCATCTCCCCTCTGATCCATGATAATCCCTCGTCTGACGTCCTCTTTTCTGGGTGAGTGAGATCAGGACAGAGACAGGGAAGATTGAAGCAGAGAGAGGGAGAGAGAGAGAGGGGAAGGATGGGGGGTTTCCCTGGGCACTGCCCCAGTCCTGCCCCACGTCAGTCGGGGCATTGAATGGCTGACGGCTGCATACCAAACCTCCTTCTTGGTCTCAGCGTGTTCACGTCCCTGTTCCTGCCCGGCCGAGGCTAAATATATTTCCCCACTTTGCAAATGTAGCACAAGTCCTGCAACCCGACCCCCCCCACACTAGCTCCAGCTCCCTTCCCTCTAGACAAGGTTCACGTTCCTCTGGGTTGTGGAGGTGGGGGCGTGTGTGTATGTGAAGGGGTTGGAGGTTAAGAGAGCCTTCTTCCGTTTTTCTCTCACACACTGCACTCTTTTCTGGATTTCTCCTCCTATCACACACACATACATGCACTCACAAAGACACACCACATGTCAAACTAACTGACACCAGTTGCCACCCATCTTTCTCTCTCTCAAACACCACCACACACACACTCATAATTCTGTCTGTGGGACTCCGGCGTTGCCCCCTGGGTTTGGAGGTATGGGAGAGGACCGAGAGGATTCAAAGGCCCGTTATGGTAAGCTGCATCTCTAACAGAGTGTGGTGTGTGTGTGTGTGTGTGTGTGTGTCCGGTTTTGAAAGTTCAGCTTTGCTTTGAGATGAAAGTGGACATCGTATCTTCCCACCCCGTGTCCTGACGGCCCTGTGTCTCTGGGTCTGCCGGCGTTCTTTGTGATTCCATTTTGGGCCGTCCGCAGCTGCTGGAAAGGCGCTGTGTTTTTAATTTAGACTTCCAGTCCCACCGGTTTGCCGCTGCTGCTGTGTGTTCTGCCCGGCTGTGGCCATTTCAGGGGGCTTTGAATTTGTACTTTTGTTTTCTGTCTGTGCGACAGCAGAACTTTATCTCATGAGCTGCGTCATTCATCCAATAAATGCGGTACAGTGTTTGCTTTTGGCCTAATCGGGACTGTGACCACCCCTTTTTGAAATATTCATTATTGATTCACCTGTCAGGTTGTATACAGTGTCAGAGGAAACGAGAGGGGACATCTTTACGCTGCTGACGGTGGCTGTTAAGGAAACCATCCATTATGTTCAGACGTGGCTTGAATTGTGCTGTTGTATGAAACCTGAATCAGACAGAAACATGCCAGGATGTAAGCTGCGGTGATGCACAAGACAGCTGACCTGCCATTGAGCCAAGGCACCCGTCCCCCACATGCAGGGTGTGTGTGTGTGTGTGTGTGTGTGTGTGATGTGCTCTCCATGATATAAGTGTGTTATATTCCCAAGCGGGATCAATAACGTATACTCTCCACTTCTACTTAGAAATGGGGGATTTCTAGTGAGTTCAGTCATGAATCATCTTTCTAGTCACCTCCAGCCCCGTTGCCACTGGCGCTGTTGCGACAGAGCAAAGGAGTATGGCCCATTTGCAGCCTCGGGCTGAGCTCCATACAAGAGAAGCTGCCGTTCGTCCCCTCTGTCTCTTCCAGTAATTTCCCGTCTTGTAACTAACTTGCCGTCATTCGCTGAGCTGATCTCACTCCGGGTGTGATGTGAATGTTAAATCGTTGCCGTTCTGTGAAATGTTTGAGCCCGCGGGGACTCAGAGATAAAGCAAATAGGAAAAAGGATATTTCACATCATCTGGGCTGATACCTCAGATATTTTTATCTGTTTAATTATCAGGGCGGGAGTTCGCTCTTAGTCACACATGGAGGAGTCTGACGACAGCGACTGGACGTTCCTGTTGTTTGTGACAGATTGAAATCTTTGACCTCTCCTCTGTGATGTGACACATGGACACGACGGCACAGGGACAGTCTGCTCTGTTTTCCTATTAACGCCGACTCGCTTCTTTCATCGTGTTATTTTAAGCTCAAACAAAGGTTGCTAATTTCTCTGATTCACTTTTACACTCTCATTATTCAAGGCACTCTGCCCTCTTTAGTCCATGAGCACCCCCCCTCTGCTCTGTTGCTGCCTTCCTCTCTCCCCTTTTATCTAATATCATTGTAAGTCATCACGACGGCAGCTGTAGTCCAAAATAAATCCTTGGGATGATGAATTCTACCTGTGAAAGTTTCCTCCTGCTTTTGTATCGTTCCATTTTTGTCTCCGTCACATCTTGACAGGAGCGTCAGTGATGCTGGGGGCTGTCCTGGGGGGTGGCTCTTTGGGTTTCGTGCAAAAGATTCTCAGGTTCATGTTCATGGCACTATATTAGTACCAGGAAGTCGATTTGTTTTGCAGCATAAAAAGAACGGAACACACAGATACAAAGACGGATCATGTTCCACGAACAAAAAGGAAAAAACCTGACATGACATATAAACAATGATCCATTTTGTCTGAGTCGTCTGATCATGATCATGATGTCTCGTAGTTATTGCCAGTCACTGACTTCTCCAGCCTGTTGCACGGTGATGCAGCCTCACGCCTGCAAATGCGATTTTATGACTTTATGTGATTTTTTCCCTGCTGATGATTTCACACACATCTGATTTAGCACCGATCCACTTGTCCTCCACTTATCGCTCGTTCCGATGCAGCTCCCACAGGCTGATTACTGTGACACTGCCGGGGTCTCTTTTCTGGCTCTGCCAATAGGGAGGCAGCTCTGACATCACGTGGCCTGTAGCTATTTTGAACAGGAGCTGTATGTGAAGTGAAGCAAGCAGCTAAATCAGAGACTCAACCCATTGACACGAGAGCGGAAGTGAAAAAAATCATCAAACACCATCAGACGTTTGTCAGCGGTGCACAGACGTTATCGATCGGTTGCGTCTATTGTTTTGTCACGTGTGCATCTATGTTCACACGTTTCCGTCCTCCGCTCATGTGTGACGTGAGGCGGACGTGGGATTCTTTGTCCGCACAAATCCAGACACACACATTTTCATCTCCCTCCCACACTCGCGCTCCTCTCTCTTGCTGCATCACCAACTTGTTGCCGCTTATTTTCAGACGTCATTTCAGCTTTTATCCCGTGGGGTTTCCCATCAGTGTGTCGTGTCCATTCAGTCAGCGCACCATGTTGGGATGCACCTGTGTAGTCCATGTGAGATGACTCACAGCTGGTAAGCGGGGGCAGCTCATTAGATGCAGTTCACCACAGCGCAGGATCTTTTTCTCCTCCTCGAGTGAGTCTCATAGTTGAACAGAATGCAACAGGAAGTGGGGATGGTTTGTGGATGTCTGAGAACAAGAGGAGTAGCTGGCCATCGCCTTGGCAACAGGGAGTGTCTACATTTGGGTTTCACTGTTGCCAAGTCGCAGAGTGCCACAATACGACAGGTGGCTGAGCTAGAATCAACATTGGTGTTTGTCATGTCAAATCTTAAAGAGCTTTGATGACCGCTGCCGTAAATGAGCACCGAGCACGGACGCTGACGCAGACCCATGGCTTTCAGTTTTTGGGTATATTTATTTACAAACGTTTATGTTTGAGGAGGGTTTTTTTTGGATTATTATTGAATATCTGACACCAAATAGTGAATAGACTGACTCAGCAGGATTCATCCACCACCATTTCTTATTAAGACTCACCAACATTCCACTCCTTCTTTCTATCAGGTTGTAGAAATTGTGATGACTAAATAAAGAAACAATTTCTCACATTGACAACGCAACAGTGTTGACCATTCATTAAAGTCACTAAAAGTCATGTTTGTGCGTGTGGTGTGGTGTGTGTGGTGTGTGTGTGCGTGTGTGCGTGATCGGTGGTCTGGTATTATACTGATCAGCACTGTATTGAAATTCTCTAGGAATATTGTAGCTTTTTTGTACATTAGCTCCCTTCCTTGTCCGAAAATGCAAATTACAAAACGTCACCACAATGCTACTGAATCAGAATCAGAAATACTTCATTAATCCCTTGAAGGACCTTTTGCGTGAGCCAGGGAGAGGGCTGAGAGTGAGTTCAACAACAGTTGGAGTTGTTTCTAAAGCAATCAGCCATTGTTATATTATTATAGCATTGGCTTGTTTTGCTGACAGTGTGGAGCAAATTGTGAAAGTTATTTGAAGTATTTAATATATTAAAAATGCAATGCAAAATGTAGATGTATCCACCTGTTTATAGATAATATTTTACAGAAATATAAATATTGAAAGTAAATGTTTTTTATTGTGATATATGCAGCAACTGAGACTGAAATTTGTATAGGGGGACAATAAACTAATGTATCGTATCGTATGTAATGTATGTATAGTATCACAATGTGTGTAAACCATGTGGTTCAAAAGTGTGGCATCAATTAGAAATATCTTATTTTTGAAAGAAAAGCACTGGTTAGCATTAAAATAATCAGAAATACATACTAAATGCTGAAATGGCTGATTTTTGAGTGTACAGAGGCTCCTGTGTTCTGTTACATTGTGTTAAAGGCTAATTGATGATGAGTTAAGTTGGCACAGCTGACAACTGTTCATTTGTCATGAAACTATCTGGGTGACCCCAAACTTGTGAACAGTAGTGTATGTCCTGTCATATAAGGTTGTGACATTGATCTTTAGGTGTCAGTGAGTCAAGATGATGCTTATAGAAGCATTGAACAGTGAAGACAATGAAAAGTTTAAGCTTTGTTGACTGTCTGCCCACCGGGCGTACTCATTTCGTTGTCTTACACATGTGTTTCCGTCCCAAACGGGTAATTTTTTCACCATCATTACATATGGCGTATGTCATCTTTGCGCATTCTCACCTCTATTTTAATAGCCCACACCTAATGACTCACTTCTGCCTGGCACATTCAGCTGTCCGCATTCTTGTCAGCAACTCCTACAAAGCACCAGGCAGCGTGGCAGCTCCAAACACACACACACACACACACACACACACAACCAAGAAGAGAACAAGTGGGATTGTTATATAAATTCAACACTCAAACACTTCAGGGGTTCAGGCTCCCTCCCTTGCTGAACCGCTCTGCTGAATTGTACAGTGAGCCGACACTGCTGGGTCAAAGGAGGCTCAGGTTTTTATTGTGGTATGGGTGTCTGGGTTAGGGTCAGTCAGAGAGAGTCAGGTTACCGTGGATGAGGGGTGGATGTGTTGGAAACTGTATAGCCACTTCATAAGTAATTTATATCTCTGCTAATATTATAAACAGTCCTCGGGGCGTTTTCTTCTCTCTCTATACCACATTCTGCCTCTATCTGACACAATCTGTTGTACTGCCCGACTGAAGCTGCAGTGGAATGTCGACATCCTCGCCACCTCATATTACACAGCGTTTGCTCACGATGCTCAGAGATTCAGCCTCCACCGCCACCGTGTGATTGACGCAGTTTGAGTAGTCGTTGAGAAGATAATGGAAATTCTTCGTCTTCTTCTTCTGCCCCACCTTTCTACGAACTCTTAGGGCTCTGCAGACTCCTACACCAGCCGACCGTCAGACTCAGACGTATCCCTGGAGGAAGATCCCGAGGCGCTGAGGAAGGAGGCAGATAGACAGGCCCTCGCCACGCTCGAGAAAGCAAAGGTCAGAGATCATCTGCCGCCACCGCCATTTGACACGCAGTGTACTTTTAATGGTCATTAGCGCTGCATAAACAATCAATAATGTGTGTTTTGACATTTTTAACATCAGTATCTCCTGCATACTCACAAACTAATACGAGGCTCGCTAATCATGTCCCCAGACCAAACCTGTGGCATTTGCTGTGCGGACAAATGTCGGTTACAACCCCGGTCCCAGTGATGATGTTCCTGTGCAAGGCATGGCCATCTCCTTCGAAGCCAAAGATTTCTTGCACATTAAAGAGGTGAACTTCCCCAGCATTCCATCATGCAAAGCAGAAGCAGAGTTTTAATGAAAAGAACGTCTCTCACAGGAAAACAGGAGTCCGTGTGCTGTAAAGTCCAGTGGTTTTACTCAGACAGACTTGGTTTAACAGTGACGGCTGCAGGTGACACAGATGACACAGGTCAGCTAGGTGACATAGGCACAGATATGCAAAGATTTTCACTGTCACAGACTAAAAACTGAAAGTCTGCAGGAAGTTTTAGGAGTTTTCCTGGACTCACGGCACCCCTCCGTCATCTCCATTGTTCAGTATAAGGTGGTAATGTGAGTTGTTTTACGTCAATCTTTTCCTAGTCTGGGACTTACGATAATATCAGACGTGTTTTCAGTCTTGTGACGTAACACCAAAGGCATCGATTTTGGGGGGGAGAGTGGGTACACGTGGAATAGAGACGGAGCAGGGCATGATCGCTGATTCACTGTGGATGTATTTACGCACTCAACGTGAGACCTGAGCGTGTGGATGTATTTACGCACTCAACGTGAGACCTGAGCGATATATATATATATATATATGAGCACAAAAGAAAAGGAATCTAGTTGTAGTGTTGTAAAAAGTGACCCTTTAGAAAATCTCAGTGTGAGACTAAAAACTTGTCTTTAGATGTGAGCAGATGTGAGATGAAATCTTTTCTTCTGATGTATGGGTAGCATTAGAGAGTCATCAAACTACAGAGGGAGATTTGGCTGGAGTATGTACAAAAAACGTGAACAGACAACTGGTGAAGGGCAGGGGTGAAGTATCGGTGGAGGTCAGATGCTAGGTGGACCAACAGGAGGACCACACCCTGACACACGCACACACACACACAGAGGTTCATCAGTGAGTCACTGGTGCTCTGCTTTGTGCGCAGAAGTACAACAATGACTGGTGGAGTCGGGACGTCTGGTGAAGGAGGGCTGCGAGGTGGGTTTCATCCCCAGCCCGGTCAAACTGGAGAAACACCCCGGCTGCTGCAGGAGCAGAGGATGAGACAGAACCGACTCAGCTCCAGGTAACTGCGAGACGCCCTCATCACTTACAGAATCATCCCGATTCCACTTTTACAGGAGGTCCGATCTGTAAATCTGACTCTTTACTCATTGTGGAAAACATTCAGTACATCACAGTTTTCCATTGTGCACAAAACAGAATGCATTTAAAAACAACATTGGGACAAAAGTGCCAAAGCAGTATTTGGTCGGCACATGATTCTGGTAAAAAGATGGAAATCTATAGCGTTTGCATGGTGAATCTCTTTTCACCAAGCTAAAGTTCATGTTTTCTGTTACAGTAAATCTGGAGAGGAAGCTCTAGTCTCGACGTTGCCACGGGAACCCGCAGGCCCACTCCACCTGGCTCAGGTGAGATCAAGGAGGTCTCCTTGTCAGATGGGAGGAAGTGTGTGCGTGCTAGCGTGGGTGCGTGGGCAACCCTCGCAGAGCGAGAGACAGCGATCGAGAGAGAGACGGCAGTATTTTGCTTGAAGAAGATTTTAATTGGCTTTTTAGTCAGGCGTGATGATAAATCACAGCATGCCTCAGTGGGCCGCTGTGTGAAGAGGGGGAGGTCTTCGAAGGTGTGTCATTAGCACACATGACGGGACTGAAATAGAGCTGAGAATGGGCTGCTTTCATTAACTTGATATGTACGTCTGCCCTCGATGTTCAGGCCCAACATGACACCAACCTGCTGCTCGACGCACAGCGGCGACAGGAGGGGGGCGAATGCGGTTTAATCAACAACTCAGATTGACGAAGGGGTTATATTAATCAAGGAGATTGGCTAAACTACACTTAATACCTGTATAATAATGTCTAATACACCAACATGCAACGTGCGCGCCGTCTGAAAAATCCCTTCCACCCCACCCATACCCGCCCCAACTGCATCACCGCCTACAAAACTTGGATTCTTTCTTTCCTGTCATCTCATTCCAGTTTCCTCGTCTCCTTTACCTGGTGCTGCTTTCTCAAACTCAGACTCTCCTCCGCCGGTCATGTTACTATACCGCCACATCTCTACGTGACAATCTTTTGTGATTTTGTGATCTCATGTCCGTGTTATTTCCACTTTAAGGCAACATGATGTAGCTTTGCTCGGCAAGAGTCGCCTCTGCGGGGCGATGCTGCTGCGTTTAGTTGTGTACCGCACTAGTTGTAACGGTATTTAAACAGACATTGAAAATCTGGAGCTTCTGATCTAGTTTTCCCGTGTGATAAAGCGATGCCCATGTGTCATGTCACTCCGAAGCCTCAGATTCACGACTCGGCCACGTTCACGGCCATCACTGATCAAATTGTATTCGACCTCTGGAGACATTTCCTTCTTTCACTATTTAATTCACCAGTGTTTACATGATGTTGCTTTCAGTCACACTGTGCCATCTTCTTTCAAGCTGCAGCGTTCTCTTTGTGCCATCTCTCTCAGTTCCTCCATGCTGCTCACATTCTTTCCTCTATTTGCTCTTCCCCCATCTCCTTTATTTTTCTCTTTCCTCCACCCTCGTCCTCTTGCTCTTCGCCTCCCTCCTCTCTTTCTTTCCTCCTCTTGTCCTTTTTCTGTGCATCACCCGACCCCCCCCCGCCCCCATCAGCTCACGTGGACATGTCCACAGTGGCCTTTGACGTTGATCCCCTCGACCTGGATGCTGAGGAGCTCCCTGAGTCGCAGGGGTGACCCTCGCTCCCCCAAGGGCATGTCAGGCAGCGTAACATCCCCTCAGGCCAACACCCACCGGCTGCCCTTCTTTAAGAAGGTAACACTAGGGGCCCCGGACGTCTCTGCTCCCTCCTGCGTTCGTCCCTTTCTCCTCCAACATATGGTCAGGTTTACTGCTTCCTTCCTGCCAACTCTCACTAACTTCTCACAGCTGAGCAGACCTCGCTCCCACTGTAGCTCCTGAATCTAACCCAGCGTGGCCCCCTCCGCTGATCACATGTTTGTTCCTGAGCTTGTCACTCGGGAACGGCGTTGCGCTAACTGATGTGCTTTGGAATGGCTGCTGCTGCTGCTCGCCCGTCTGAATCAGTTAACACTGAAGCCACAGCGGAGACAGTCGGTGTGCTCGAATCAATGAACAGCTCCTCTCCCGATCCCCGTCTCATTCCTAACCTGTCAATAACTAAATGTGCTCTTGTGTTTGTCTTGTGTATGTGTTTTTTTTTTGTCTCCTCTGGCTTTTTCTGTGGAATGGTGTAGGTGGTCCCGCTAAACAGAAACAGAAGTCGGTGAGTTTTTCCTAACAAGACTAACCTTTACTCTGTCTCCGCATCCACTGTCTCCTGCCTTGTTCATTTTCCTTCTTGTGGTTGTAAAAGGTTGAAGGTAAGATGTTGATGTGTGTGCTCATGGTTTTTTTTTTTCTTGCGTCTGAACTGAGTGGGATCTAGTCACTGGATGGTTTGTAAATGGAGGTGGCGCCTCTGTCGTCTCACTTGCATCGCAGCTGTCGGTGCGCAGATGCAGGTGCAGCTCCATCGGAGACCCTGTTAGTCAGAGCGTAGCGCTAACACATCCTGACGTTCTTTCATCTCCATTTATGACGGTCGGTTCGAGTGACAGGAGCCCACAATCAGCTGCTTTTATGCTTCTCAGCTCAATTTGAATCACATGGATTGGCATCAGGCTGCAGAGCAAAGATGTTCGTTATTGGACTCTATGTATCACAACCACAGTGTTAGCCCAATACTCTTTTATATGTATTGCAAACATATTCAAAAAGCAGTTTGCCTGCCATTCCTTTATGAATTCCAACCAGTTGTTTCTCAAACCACTTCAAGCAATGGAGGAGACACAGACTATATGTAATATCAGGAAACATCAACGTCGCTGTCTCCTACTGAACTGTGAAAATTCACCTACAGTATGTTGAGATTCCATTAAAAATCCGCTGTTTCCAGCTAGAATAGTCATTTACCACATAAACAGTGAAATCCTACTGCACAATCATTATGTCGCTTTTAGAAAATCTAATAAGAAAATCTGAGGGTGACTAAAATCTTCTGGCTTCACCTGTTGGGAACAGAGGTCCTGAACAGAATAAATGTGTTTGAGGGACAACAAACTGTAAACCTGAACACTCTGTCATCATTTACAGCATTACATCACGCACTGTGATAACAATATTGTTATGTTCGCTGCTCCGGCGCTGCCCCTGTAGAGACAAGAGCCATTTGGAAACTTTCAGTATATGTATTTTTAGAAGCTGTGAATACAAATGAGGTGAAATGAGCTTCCGTTGTTCTGCTTTTATGTAATGTAATGGACTAGAGCAGGGGTACTCAACTGCTCTCGACGAGCAGTGCAGCGCGCACAGAGGAGGAGAGCGTGCTCGTAATGCAGATCTGAAAAAAAAAAGAAGAAGAAGAAGGAGCATCCAATTGCATATCGGACATATGACGTCTTTTCACGCAACTCCGAATGAACAAAAGAGGACTCATAGGGTCCTTGTGTTATGAATCATAAAGGAATGATTCATCCATAAGACTGAGCCTAAAGTTCATGTGGAACGGTATGGATGGGTGTGTGGGTGTTTGGAATAAGTCACAGTGTCTTTTATAGGGTTTGCAATTCCCCGTGTAAATACCTTAAGGACGTATAAATGCGTATGTTTGTGTGTGCAGCGTATTTAAAGGCGTAAGAGATGGCAACACAAAATACACAAGTCAAAGCAAAAATCAGATTTTGCCATTTGCGTTTTTCATTATTTGTACTTCTCTGTGTAAACTGGTCTCATCTGAGATTGAGGGAAGAAGCGTGAAGCGGTTGGACCGCAGCGGTTCTGTCACCGGCTGTAATAACTCGACAAAACACCATGAAGCGCCGTCGGCCTACGAAACCCGTCGAGGTGTGAAGAATGACGTTTGTGTTTGAGACGCAGCACGGTCACGAGAGCTCTCTTGGCACTCCACTTTAATTATGGCCACGTTTGATTATGTGAGAGTTCAGGCCGTAGAAATAGAAAGGTGCACTTTTTTTGTCAGAAATGGATCCCGACTCTGAACATTAATTAGCAGTCGCTAAAACTGACGCCGGAAGCATCCGGAGCTTGTCGTCCATCAGTCTGCTCTTGAAATGAAGAACTTTGTGGAGTTGTATATAATGTATATGTGACCCCCACTCTGTTCAGGCAGGGCCCCACATCGCCCAGTGCTGATGTTCTCCTCTCCTGTCACAGATGGAACATGTCCCCCCGTATGACGTGGTTCCTTCCATGCGACCTATCATCCTCGTCGGGCCATCGCTCAAAGGCTACGAAGTGAGGACAGAATCCGTTTTACATGTTATTTCACCTCAGTGACATGTCGTTTAAACGCCTGGTGTTGCTTCTTTAGGTGACAGACATTGATGCAGAAAGCGACTCCTTTGACTTTCTGAAGCATAAGTTCGAGGGCAGGTAAGTATCACGTAGCTGTGTGTGTGTGTGTGTGTGTGTGTGTGTGTGTGTGTGTGTGTGTGTGTTCTCGCTAACCTTCTCACAACTTTCAGGATATCCATCACACGCTGTGACAGCAGACATCTCCCTGGCAAAACGTTCAGTCCTCAACAACCCCAGCAAACACACCATCATTGAGCGCTCCAATACCCGCTCCAGCCTGGGTAAGACGGGAGTGCTTCATGACAATTAGGATTTCATGTTGTATTTGAGAGAGTACCGTACAGAATTGGAAGGTATATCTTTTCATCACGTCACCTTGCTGAACATTTGGTCCGTGTTCCATGTCTACATTTGCTTTTAGTGTTTTTTCAGTCGATAGATAGCCATTATGTATTTAAAGCACCATAATGTAACCGTTCAACTGTAGAGCAAATCATTTGATGGTGCACTGAATTCTAATGGTGACTCTGTGGGGGTGAACGGGCCAGGAAACCAGAGCGGGGCTTTACGGCACCAGAATTC
>NW_027614229.1:0-28605 GCF_965212315.1 Lampetra planeri
CAAATTTGTCAGCTGTTGCTTTTTAGTGATGCACAGACATATATGTGACATCATTTTTTAATGAGCGTGTGTGTGTGTGTCTGTGTGTGCGCGTGTTAACGTGAGGTGCTGCAACGTTTTTTGGGGTGTGCATTCAGGAAGTACTGACCTTTGTCTGTTGTGATAATGGAGACCTGATTATTGTTGGGAAACATTATGGCAGGTTTTATTTTTGTCAGTTGAGTAATTTCACAACCACAGTAGTTATTTTTCCTCTATAGCAGGGGTCACCAGCCTTTTTGAAACTGCGAGCTACTTCAAAGGGACTAAATAATCCAAAGGGCTTCCAGTTTGATACAAACCTCTGACAAGCAAAAATGCATGTTTTAACTTTACATAGAATCATGAAGAATCAATAAGTGATTTAACAAGGCAGGAAATTCACCATTCATGAAACATTCACCATTCAAAAGTTTCAGCAGGCCTGTGGGCACCACGTTAGGTCCCTGCGGGGTACCAGGTGCCCCCTGCTTTAAAGCATGTTGGTTTGTTTGTTTATTAAAGACGGGTTAAACATGTCAATATACAAGTGTAAAAAAAACGATATGTACTGCAAATTGACTCTGTTCTCTGCTGTATCTGCTGCTCAGGCTCTCAGGTATCTTGGGAATAAAGTACGGAGGCAACGCATGTGGGGTGGACCCAAGAAGACCAAGATGGAGGAAGCCAGAGAGCTTTTGGCGTCACTTATTCTCACACATGTGCCTGTATGCCAACAAACAACAGTGTTACATGACAACAATACACTTCCTATCATGACTCCACCGAATAAAATCATTATTTGCCTTCAGGTCAAAGAGTTTAACTTCCGGGCTAAGTGTATTTACCTGGCTGTAATGGTGCGGAGGGTGATTCTAGCTCAAGGGGACAACAAGGTGGATGACAGAGATTACTATGGCAACAAGCGTCTGGAGTTGGCCGGACAAGTAAGCATCCATGCACCTCACCATCATATTCAGTGCATGAGCAACACCTGGTCAGCATCTAATCAGTCTGTCTTTGCTGATCTTATGTTCAAACTTTTGGCCAGAAGATTTTGTGGTGTCAAGCAAATTTAGAAAAGGACAGACAGGCTTTTTTTGGTCCATTCTGGTCTACTTTAGATCCACAACAAACTCTGTGAAGGAGGAAATTGAAAACTCCTGGTTTCAAGTGATTACATATTGTTGACATCTAAAAGTAGGAAATTAGAAATTGCTGTCAAGTTCTCCCTAAGTTTGCACATAGCTCTTTTATTATTTTTTATTTGTGAGTTCAAAAAAAATCCCAGCAGGAGAATGTAAATGAGTTCATATCTGACAGCAAAAGTCCAATCACACTGGGTGTTATTCATTTTCATTCCAAGTGAAAAGTGTTTACTTACTTTTCTAATTGCGCCACAAACAAAACATGACGTTAATTAATAATTTGTGAATAGAGCTGCACTCAGCGCTCACACATGCTTTAGTGTGAACAGATCACAGTGTTGGACCAGAGGATGGCGGCAGCTTGAGCTCCGATCTCTCACCTGGATCTTTGTTCTTGCTTGCTTCTTTTAATAAGACTCTCATTATTTCCCTTCAGCTTTGTTTTTTTCCCCGTTTTGTTTTCACCCCCTCCCTCCTGTATTTCAGCCTGGCTTTGTCAGGCAAGAGATATGCAGTGGCACCAAAATCCCAAAGCTCGGGAAGCATGGGGATTTTTCAGCACTCTGACAATAGAATTGCTGCCTTGACTGGAGCGATTGAGCTAATCCGCAGGCCCAGCTCTGATAATGTAATTACTGCTGTCTTAAGGCCTTTAATTTCCCCCCCAACCTGCTCTGTATAAGGAGCAGGAGATGGGAAGAGGTGGGGGTACGGAGCCCTCTTTCAATAGGGGCTTACACACTAACACCGCCAGCAATATCCTCACTCTCCAATTATGGTTCCCTGACATTCAACTAATTGGCCTGGCTTCGCTATGGAGGCTTAATTTCTTTATTAATTTCAGACAGCGTTGCCTGTGTTTTGATGTATGCTAATGCATGGTGGGTGGGGGCTGTGAGAGAGCGTGCCCCCTGTAGGCCCTGTGAAGAAGTAGTGAGACCTGGGACGGAGGCCAGGTCAGGCTTATCAGTGAGTCGGCACACCTGCTTATTAAATCCTACCGGCATCGCATTTCTGATGATCAACACAAGCAGACTGTGATGACGTAACAACGACTCTGTGTCTGAAAACACTCTCGCTTTGAACGTGGGATGTTTTTGGGGGGTTGGCAGTAAAAGATTGCAAGTAACTTTTATATTTTGAATAATAACAGTACACCTCTCTCTACCTCTTTTCAGCTTCTGTCTCTGCTGTTTGAAGATCTGTTTAAGAAGTTCAACTCTGAGCTGAAGAAAATTGCTGATCAGATCATCCCCAAACAAAGGGCAGCACAGTTTGATGTGGTCAAACACATGCGGCAGGATCAAATCACCAATGGCATGGTCAATGCCATATCCACAGTGAGTGGGTGCAGCTTGAAATCCACATGATTAAAGAAACTCAAACCACTGCAGTTGAGAATACATACAGAACTAGTTTGTATCAAGTCGTTCAGTGATTGGCTGAACAGCAGCTCAGCAGTGCTTGAATGTGATTGGTTGTTCAGATCTTCTTCTGTTTTCAAAGGGAAACTGGTCTCTGAAGAGATTCAAGATGGACCGACAGGGAGTCACCCAGGTCTTGTCTCGTCTCTCCTACATATCGGCTCTCGGCATGATGACCAGGATCTCCTCCCAGTTTGAGAAGACCAGGAAGGTCAGCGGGCCGCGCTCCCTGCAGCCCTCGCAATGGGGAATGTTGTGCCCGTCTGACACCCCTGAGGGAGAGGTGAGTGGGCTGCAGCAGCCACGCCTGACCGTCCAGTGACATAAACAGCCAAATAATTCTTCTGATAATGAACACTTAGATGCATTTATGGATCAAGGAATAACGTCTGCAAGCACGTATGGACACACATTCTGTCCTTTGTACCCAATGTTCCTTTTACATTATGGAAATTCAAAATCATGTTAAGAATGTTTGTGTTATTTCTGCTCAAAATGGTTAGCTAAATAATTGCTAAAAAAATCTGTGTGTGAAGGCTTTTAAACAATCCCGTACGTTATGATTTTGTAGGCCTGTGGTCTGGTGAAGAACCTGGCTTTGATGACACACATAACCACTGACATGGAGGACGGTCCAATCATCAAACTGGCCTTCAACCTGGGCGTAGAAGACGTCAATCTGCTGTGCGGAGAGGAGCTCTCCTACCCCAGCGTCTTTCTGGTCTTTCTTAATGGTAAAAGTGCAGCAGTGGAGCCTCATAAATAAGTAGGCACAGAGGAAGAACACAAGATACTTTTGCTTTAGATCACTTGAAAAGAAAGTTAAATCCTCGGTGTTGTGAATGCTTTGCTCATGAGAATGAAGGGAAAGTATTCTGTTTAGTTTATAGAAGACAGTTTTGTATTTTGCAGGGAAGCTGATAAGTCGTTAATTTCATGGCAGCGTTAGGTGTTGTTCTTGAGGCAGAACTTGGCCTGTAATTACTGTATGTTTGTCTCACCACTGATAACTGTCAAATTATATTAGCTGCCATACCATTTAATTAGTTGGTAGCAGCAGGTGTCAAAGCCCTTCAGAATAATCACTGCTAATGTGCCGTCACACAGAGGCCGAACACAGAGTCGCTTCTGTTCTCCAGTCACTCGTCTGTCAGTCTTGATATGAGCACAACCTCAGCAGGCAGTTTGAGCTGTATTTTACCAGGAATAGAGGCTCAGAACGTCCTTCTGCTTTACATGCTGTGCTTCAAAACTCATTCGTTCAGTTTGACATTTGTGAATAGGAGTTTTTAAACCAAAATTGAAAATACACAACCAGTTTGGACACCCATTCTCGATAAATGTAATGAGAAGGTGTGTCCAAACTTTTGACTGGTAATGTATATAAGTTGTCACATGGCCCCGGACATATCATTTCCCAACCTGGTGTGTATGTCCTGTGGAGTTTTTATCTGTACACAAAATTGTGTTGACAATTTTTTGTTTACTATTTATTTTACTAGTTTAATTCCTTGTAATAGTGTCTGTTTTCGCAGTTCTTAAAGCTTAATCTTATCAAATATTACATGAAATATTTGAATCTATATGACATGTATCCCAGACTGACTGCAATGGTCTGTTGTAGAGACGTGACCAAATACACTGGATGATCTGTCCTCATCTTTGTCTCAGCTCACCTGTCTAACCGTCCATCTGTCTTTGTTCATGTCCACAGGTAATATTCTAGGTGTAATCCGAGATCATCATAAACTGGTCAGCACCTTCAGGTTGATGCGGAGGGCAGGTTTTATCAACGAATTTGTGTCCATTTCCACCAACTTGACTGACCGCTGTGTCTACATTTCCTCCGATGGAGGACGTCTTTGCAGGTGGGAAAGTCTGAACAACTTCCAGTTTCAATTCCAAAGCTAAAATTCTTGCTCCCGATAACAGATTTTAATAAATGACCTGGAATAGGTTGTCGAATTCAGTTATAATTTTGTAGCCTCATGTTGGTGATTCATGATGTTTGACAGAGTTCTGTTTCCCCCCACTTTAGACCATACATTATTGTGAAAAAAGGGCAGCTTATGGTGAAGAACAAACACATTGAAGATCTTTCTCAGGGCTACAGGTGAAGTCGAGTCTATCATATATTGACCTCTGTCAAATATTTTTACCACAAGAACAGCATTATATTAGAGATGATTCCAACAGCATGGAAACATGTTTATTGACTCCAGGACTTTTGAAGACTTCCTGCACGAGGGTCTGGTGGAGTACCTGGATGTCAACGAGGAGAACGACTGCCAGGTCGCACTTTACGAACACATGATTAACAAGTGAGTGTTTCTGTCATTTTCAAATTACCCTCGTTAGTTCACACACTGCTTTCACTGCCACTTTTGATGTTATTTATTTAATATTATTATTTCTAATTTCCAACAGGGACACAACCCACTTGGAGATCGAACCCTTCACGTTGCTCGGGGTGTGTGCCGGCCTCATTCCCTACCCCCATCACAACCAGTCACCCAGGAACACATACCAGTGTGCAATGGGCAAGCAGGCCATGGGTAAGACAGAGCTGAGCAAGTAGCTTCCGTCAACCGTCAGGTCATTAAACTGTGAAGATCTCAAATCCCTCCTCAAACATGCTCCTCAAAGCTGCATGCACACAGACAAACACGGACACTTACAGTAATTTAATCTCACATGAACACCATTCTTAAACCCCTGCAATCTGCTGCTTCAAGGTTTTATTTGCACAAGTTCAAATCATACAATAGGACATAACGAACAGTGTAGTGAGAAAGGGAGGGAGAAGAAGCCTGCTGCTTTTTACTCCTAAAACTCTGCTCCTGCTCAACGTCTTGTCAGAATACATTTGTATATGTGACTGAGTGTTTTTCTTATGTGTGTGTCTCAGTGTCTGAATGCGCATGGACATCAAACATGGGGCGCTTGCGTAGGTTCTCTATTGTGCTGTGTGTGTGCGGAGGCCCTTTCCCTGCCAGTCACCCAGAGTGTCATTAGCAATTCATTGTGTCTGCTCTGGCTGTGCTCAGGGGGTCAGTGTGCTCAGCTGCGAAAGACCACAGAGTGTGCACCCGCAGCTCCTTGGTAACCAAAACTTCCCCAAACGGCCCTGCTGACATTCATCAGAACCACCATCACCCCCACCCCACGGCTTTACCTCCGTTCCTTTCTCCCCTCCCCCGATCTTTACAAAAACACAGACTGGAACTATATTTGGCCCAATATCCTCTGCCTTGTCTGTTTTGTGTGGACAACCCTATACATGTGCAAATCTGGTTGTGTGGCCCGGGCCTATTATCACAGGCTCTGTGCTTGTAGCCTGATTGTGAAGTAATAGCATCTGACAAATGTCAAGACTTCCAGGGAGGCCCGACATTGTGCCATTTCTTGCTGCTCCGCTGCTCTGAGGTGGTGCTAACCAGATCCAGCCATGACCCACCCGACAGCAGGAATAAACACCTATAACAGATACATACCATTTATGCATGCCGTCTCATGACTTTGGAATCATTTTACATGCATATAAAGTCAGTTTGATGAAAGATTCATTTTTAGAGTCTCATATTTCACACACTCACCTTATTGCCAAGTTAACTAAAATCCCACCTCTTCCAAATCACCTGCTGACAGTCCTGCTCCGCCTTCGTTTGCCATTCTTTCTCCAATTGTGTTTCCCTCTTGTACTTTCTTGTCTCTTTGTTTCCACTTGTACTTAGAGGAGTGCTACATAAAACGTTATTATAATAATAATGATAGTAATAATATTAATAAGATGGTTATAGTTAATATTTTAATGCTATTTTTATTATTATTATATGTCACCTCTCCAGGTACCATTGGCTACAACCAGAGGAATCGTATCGACACGCTGATGTACCTGCTGGCATATCCTCAGAGACCAATGGTCAAAACAAAAACCATCGAGCTCATTGATTTTGAGAAACTGCCAGCTGGTCAGAATGCCACTGTTGCAGTGATGAGCTACAGCGGCTACGACATTGAAGACGCTTTGGTCCTCAACAAAGCATCACTTGACAGAGGTTACAAATGCTGCAGAATCAGATTAAATCTGAATTTTGGGTTGTATTCGAATGCTGCATTTCGTCCATTCACCCCCAGGATTTGGCCGTTGTCTTGTCTATAAAAATTCCAAGTGTATATTGCGGCGTTACACCAACCAAACCTTTGACAAGGTGATGGGTCCCATGCTGGATGCTGCCACACGGAAGCCCATCTGGAGGCACAACATCCTGGATGCTGATGGGATCTGCTCCCCTGGTGAGTCACTGGACTTTTCTAATACATCTGATTACTACAATTAAAACCAAACAGCCTCCTTGTGTTGGTTAAAATGTTGTGCAGGACATAACACAATTTTCCCGATTTTGAACAGTTGCTGCTTTCACATGAGGAAAAGGTGGCTGTGTATAGTGAGAATAAAGATAAAGGTTCTTGGGTAAAAGTACAGACACTCCAGTAATTGTTCAAACATTTTCAAACACACACACCATACCAGCAGCTTTGTATGCGTTTATAAAAGTAGCTTGATCAGGGGCTCGTTCCAGAAAGTGCGTTTTTTTAATGCTGAAATTAGAGAGAAAACTGCAGAATTTCCTAAATGTCAGGGTTATTCCTGAACAATATTAAAACATATGCATCTTAAAAGATGTTTGGTTTGATTTCTGTCGGTTTTATGTGAAATTAGAATTGAAAAATGAGATTTCCTTATTCCAGGCCCTGTTCAGAGATAGTGTCTGCATGTCACTTGTTTTATCATGTAACAGAAATTGCTTCTGACTATTTTGCGTGGTTGGAAAAGGTCCATTCAGACATGCTGATGCTGACAAACCCTGATGCTCTGTGTGCACTGCAGGTGAGCGGGTGGAGAATAAGCAGGTGTTGGTGAATAAGTCCATGCCGACTGTCACCCAAACACCACTGGAGGGCAGTACCCAGCCAGGCCAACCCCAGTACAGAGACGTGCCCATCAGGTAAGTGCTCAGCAGCCCACCTGCTCGGCTGTTGATTGGAGCAGCTGGGGAGTGGAAGCACTGCACCAAACCTGATCGCTCTCTCTCTTGTTGTCTTTCTTCAGCTATAAGGGCTCAACAGACTCATACATCGAAAAGGTCATGATCTCTTCCAATGCTGAAGATGCTTTTCTCATCAAAATCCTACTGAGACAGACCAGGAGGCCTGAGATAGGAGACAAATTCAGCAGTCGACATGGACAGAAAGGTGTCATCCTCTGCACTCTCAGACAAGTCTTGCACATTCATATAAGTCAAGTCAAATTTTATTTATTATAACACCTTTCATACATTAAAAATGCAACACAAAGTGCTTCTCTGAAAAGATATTACAATGCAACATACCAAAAATAATGAAAAGCCGCTTCTCCCAACCCCACATATCAGCACACATGTACACATGAAGAATATGTCACCATAAGATTAACACTCACCACTTTTCAATTCAACCGATTGCACACAACTAAAAAAGCATAGGTAGTCAGATTTGTTGAGTCAAGTCCCAGTGGCTCTGTCACTGCCCCTCTGTCCTCATCTTTCAAGAGCTCTTTTCAATTAATTGGCTCTTTGTCCTGTGCCAGACTATGCAAATTTATTACACCCCAGCAATACTCTCCTGCTAGTGGCCTGAAAGTGTTTACAACCGCCATTGTTTTTGCGGCACCTCCCCTATAGAGGGCCTGTATGATGTTTTAATCAAAAAGCTAACTGGCGCCATGCATAATTTACTCTCTTCATTAAAGCAGTGTCCACAGGGCGGTCAGCTCAGGGTTCGGGACAATGTCTTCTGTCTCAGATAGTGAGATGAGAGAGGGGTCATTGGGGGGTTAGTAGAGGGAGATTTATCTGGAAGGGCCCAGATGTGCAACTGCTTGTTGAGCAGTTATTTAAAAGGATGAAGAAAAGTGAAACTTTTTATTGAGTGTAGAAATAACATCATGTTCTCTCTTGTCAAATATGTAGAAACATAACAATAGGAATCTTGAACTACAGGCTTTTTCTTTCATTAGACGTGAATTTGACTCTGGCTCCTCAGGACCAGTCTCATAAGTCTTGGGTCAGCAGAGCAGAATAAGTTAATTATTTACTGGACACATGCACACACACACACACACACACAGCTGTAGAGTCTGTGCAAGGGGGTGTGGGGGTGTCAGTGGTAGGGGCCCATTGTGCCAGCTGCCAGCATGGAGCTGTTTGAGCTGTGATGGAGAGCTCTGGACCCTTGCTGTTGTCTTGCCTTTCTCTGCTGATTTCATGCCTCTTTTATCATTCACTTTCACACAAAACAAACAACACTGAGGATGTCTGTTATGGGAACTATTGTCACGCTCTCTCAACGCTCTGTTCACCTTCTCCAACTTTCTCCAGTTTCTGTTGATCCTCTTCCACACTAAGTTTACCCTGATATTCAAACCTTATAATGCCCATCCTTTGTTTTTATTTTCCCCTTTTCTATCCTCCTCTGGTCGTGCCATACTTGCCTTTTCTCTGTTTTTTTCACATCTCTCCTTCCTGCTGTTGGATGACTTTCCAGTAAGTCATTGTACTTGTTCCCAGTCAACATCCTGTAAGACATCAGCAGTCTGTGGTGTAAACCAGTTGGCTGACAGGGTTTCGTTTTCTCCTCTCCAAACGATCCCCTCCACTTCCTCAGATTTGAAGTGAAAGTCAGGGATGTGTTATCTCAGTCTCCCTGTCAATCTAAGCACCTTTCTCCACTTCCTGCTCTCCTTCTCATCTCCCTCTTTTCTATTTTTTCATTTGCAAATGGGCCTACAATCTGTTTACCCTGGCCAGGGAAGAGTGCTTCGGCCCCTCAGCAAACATTTGCACTCACACTTAAACTCCTGGCTACCAAGCTGCTTGCCCCCCAGTGACTCAAAAGAGACTGACTGTCCACATGAGTATGGAAATGTCCGGACCAATCTTCCCAGCAGTGATAATCACAACTAAACACTTTAAAGTAGACCTACTGTACATGTTAAGGACAATGATTAGTTGGTTTTGACTGTTGAGAACATTTTTTTAAACCCATTTGTTGCTTATGATCTCAAATTAAACGTGGATAAGCTCATGTTAAAAAGAAACTTGCTCTCCTTGTAGTTATTTTTTGTTGTCTCTCTCAGGTGTTTGTGGCCTCATCGTCCCGCAGGAGGACATGCCTTTCTGTGACACAGGCATCTGTCCAGACATTATCATGAACCCTCATGGATATCCCTCCAGAATGACGGTATGGTTCCACACATGTACATAAATATTGAAGAGAATTGTAGAATGGATTTTATCATTATACGACTATAATAATTATTCTAAGAGAAGAACATGAATAAAACTGGAGCTGTTAAATATTAAGTCTCCACAGATGATTGACAGAATTATAGATAAGCAAACTCAATTACCACTGCATGTAATGTTCATTTTTTGTTTGTTTCTGTTCAATTTTTTTGTGTACATTCATAGAATAGAAAGTCGTCCTGTGAGGGAAATTCACATTAAAGCAGTCAAAGAACAAAGGGAAAAAAGAGAAGGTACACACAAATTACTAGCAAAATTAAAAAGAGAGTTTAGGAAATCTAGACATATTTACATAGACTTTCTTTTAGCGTTTATTTGTGTAGAATATAAAGTAGATAGTATTTCTGTAAAATGTAGTTTTATCATGAGCTAACTGTGACACATTCACGTCATCATAACTGTGAAAATGGGCCAAATGAAAGTTTTTAGATGGAGGAAACATCAGTTTTGACACCTAATAGTTGCAGTTTGAGTGTTGACCTTTGCTCTCCACAAGTTTGCTTGGCTCTTCTGAGACAAACCATCATTATCTCAACCTCTCTCCTCATGGTTATCATTGGCCTCCAGAGCACAAGTCCATTGATGTCGCTAAACAGCAATCTTATTGTTCACAAACAGATATTTATTGCTGCGCAGACAGCTGCCAACAAAAATGCCGCCTGTAATAGTATGTGCAAGTTTTATCAAACATGCACAGTACATCTGAACTGGAGGACGTTGCTGGATGTGAATACCATGAATCTTGGCTGTGACTCCGGCAGCTTCTTGTCTCTTATGCTATAAAATCCTGAATGATCTTTACTGCTCAAGTTGTCAGTGCCAGCATGTTTGCTGGCTCCGGTTGTCCTGGGAAACGCTCAGAAATGTTTGGCTCGGGAGGATGTTTCTGTGGTGAAAGAGTGAAATGAGAGTAGGTGTTTTCCTTTATGTGCTGGGGTCAGAGGTCCTCTGGGTGCGACCTCAGTGGAATTGTTGAAATCAGTCATCCTTACATGGCTGGTCCCACCCTGAGGGGTACATATGTTATCTAATCTCACCTCTAATATCTAGAGTTGGTCCAGGACAGAATATAAATGACAAAGGATTGTACATCATGAACAGAGCCACTGTTTTATTTCCCAACATGAACGAGTGTCTGATTCTCTCAGGTGGGGAAGTTGATTGAACTGCTGGCTGGGAAGGCGGGAGTCCTGGACGGGCGCTTTCACTATGGCACAGCCTTTGGAGGGAGCAAGGTGAAGGATGTGTGTGAGGACCTCATCCGTTATGGATACAACTACCAGGGCAAAGACTACGTCACCTCAGGAATCACTGGGTAATTACGAGCAAAAATCCCCCAACACAGTTCTTGTATGTGTCACTTGACAGTTTAATCGAACCTGTCTGTAATTCTTCTCACAATGTCAGCTTGTTATTTTGTACAGTTTAATGTCTATAAAAAAAGCCAAAAATGTCAGGGAAGTGTCCTGTGAAGGACATGAGGATTCCCACAGCAGCCTGAATGCACCTTCAACAAAACTCAATTTTTGAAGGTCCTTAACTGAAAAAGGTTGAGATAAAACAGAATTAGACCGCCTATGATCAGTAAATGATTGCTACTTTTGTTTGATATGTTTGTTAAACACACATGTTGATTATATGTATTATATGTTCTAGTGTTGATTTCCATGTTTGTGTTTTCTTCTCAGGGAACCTCTAGAGGCTTATATCTACTTTGGACCAGTGTACTACCAGAAACTGAAGCACATGGTCTTAGATAAGATGCATGCCAGAGCTCGCGGACCCAGAGCGGTTCTCACCAGGTAAAGTCAGTGGTCAAGACATTGTTTACATCTATGTAGTCAAGGCAACCGCTAATCACCGAGTACCAACTCCATTGTGAGATTCATAGTAGGTACAGATGATCAAAAGTAACTGAAGTACACAAGTGTTTGACCCTGCAGCAAGTTGATGGAAACTGTGAATCTGTTAGGCAGCCAACCGAGGGTCGCTCCAGGGATGGAGGTCTGCGTTTGGGTGAGATGGAGCGTGACTGTCTGATTGGCTATGGAGCAAGCATGTTACTGTTGGAGCGCCTCATGATCTCCAGCGATGCCTTTGAGGTGGACGTTTGTGGACAGTGTGGCTTGTTGGGCTACTCAGGATGGTAGGTTGAGTACTTCTTTGGACACCTGTCTGGTTTTGTCTATCGTCAGTTTCTACCCTGGTTGTTTTTACAGTTACAGTTACAGTATTGTATTTATTGGAGGACATGTCTTTGATCTTGTCATAAAGTATCTTTATGTTAACATATCAGTGCAGGGACAGAACATGTGCATGCAGCAGAGTGACACTGCATTCGACGATTACATTGCACCACTATCATCATCTTTACAGTAGTGATTTCCAGCTCACTGCGCTAACACTGGCAAACAGTCAGACTCAAAAGTAAACTGAAAATCTACCAGTTCAGTATTGTTGAGTTCCATGTCGTACTTTCTCTCTTTCAGGTGCCACTATTGTAAGTCATCCTGCCAAGTCTCCTCACTGCGAATCCCGTACGCCTGCAAGCTGCTGTTCCAGGAGCTGCAGTCCATGAACATCATCCCCCGACTCAAACTGTCGCGCTACAACGAGTGACACGGACAGAGTGTGGGGACCAGTGTGTGAGTGAACAGATTAGTCAGCGGACTTGGTGGTAGACACTCAAAGATATTTTCTTGTCTCAGCTGATAAAATGAAGATTTCAGTTCTGTTGGATGCATTTGTGTGAATGTCTGAGAACAGGGAGAATAACAATTGTTTTGGTTTTCCTTGAACCTTCAAAATGTAAAATAATTTTTCTTGTTTCTATTTTCACATCTTTCTCTCTGTATGTGTCTATAATAAACACAAAGTGTTACACTATCAACTGCTGAAAATGTGAATTCTTCTGTCTGTGTCTCCTGTTTGAATATAAATGTTATGCAGTATGTAACTAATTGTCAAATCTGAAAGAACTGAGATAACATGAATAGTCAGATGAAATCTTTGCTGGTTGAAGCAGCTGACATGAGTTTCCTCTGTCAGGTGGCTGAGCACCAGGTGTCATGAAGACAGGACGTAATCCACCGTAATTCTCTCCCAAGTGTTGATGTGGCCTACTGGCACAATGACCCACTGTCACCTGCTGGGGAACTGAGACAAGACAGACCAGTGCTTCGTCAGGTGCTCACACACAAAAAATGGGCAGGTCAAGGTCGAGCCAAATACTCAAGTATTATTGTCGTAACCATAATTATGCAATGATTTATGTATAAATCTACTCTTTGTAAATGAATGACTGAATGAGTCCTACATCTGAATCCATCTCATGCTGAAATAAGAACACACTTAAAGCTGTTGTTCACAGAAGTCAAATATCCACATTGTGTTTTAGAGTGTTTGAAATCACTGAATCCAAATCCAATTCGTTTGAACTAAATCAGTGTGCATCACAAAATACAAACTCTGGCCAAAAATTACATTCAGCTCAGGACAACACTTCAATACATGTATTGCAAATGAAACACTGATCATGATCAGTACTTAAAATAAAAAAAACATTTGATTACATGTATTGCAAATGAAACACTGATCATGATCAGTACTTAAAATAAAAAAAACATTTGATTAGATTCAAAAGCTGAGGTGATTGAAGGAAGTCAGGTGAGCGACTTTCATGAATGTTTGATCCGACGGGGTTCAGTGAGGACGTACAGTTGGCCTCATGTATGTCAGCATGTAGAGAAAGATGCTTTTGACACGAGCAGTTACCCTTGCAAACCAGAACCTTAATACCACCAACATGACATGAGTAGTGCAACCATACCCCCCACTCGCACATACACACACAACTCAATTGGGGCCTTTTCACTGAACAAAAGCGGTACACATCCGTTTGTGAGGGTAGATTGTGTGAGAATAGGAAGAGTGGAAGAGGCTGTTTGGTGGCTGCACCTGTCCTATTTTAAGAGGCCTCGAATAAGCAGATAACAGTGGCAGAACAGAGAAAGTGCTACCACACCACCACCACCACCACCACACACACACACACACACACACACACAGACCCTCTCCTAATTGGACTAAAAATAATTAGATCCTACTTTAAGGTTGCAGATTGAATGAATTCATATTAATATTGTGTCATCAATGCGTCACAACAATCTTGTTTAGTCTTCTCAAGCGCAGTGAAACTTTCAGAGATGATGTTTCTGTCATCCTGAAGTGTGTCTTCAGGATCCTTTCACTCTCTGGCAGAGATTTCCTTTATATCATTTATAAGTCTGATGTCATTTCATCAGACTTTGACCATTCACAGCATCCCATGCGCTATTGCTACTGCCCTGACCTACACGTGCTCCCAGGTGTGTGCACGGTGTGTGTGTTGGTGAGCAGAAGCTCATGGCTGCGCACTGCTAGAGAAAGTCCTCCTTTGCTAACCATGATGTGGTGAGTAATTCAGCCATAATCCGCCTTTCTCCTCTCCCCTCTTCTTTCCCCCTCTTCTCTCCCCCTCTCCTGTGGTTACCATTCATATTCTAATCACAGCTTTCCCTTCTCCAGCTCTCAGGCACTCCATCAGAGCCCGAACAGCCTCGGGCTTTGCTCTTTTACTTCCCCCCCTTTGTGACCGTTCCCTCCTCTCAGAGGCACACCAAAATATGGTTGCCACAGCGAAAGAGTGAGCAAAAAGAGGCAAGAACTCAAATAGGAAATTCACACTATTTTGACATGTTTCAGTGTTGAGAGCGATTGTGAGCGAGTGTGATTGGTCAACTCTGTACAATGATTGTCACAAAGATGGTTTCATAGCGTTCCAATCCAGGGAGGTCAAAAACCTCAGAAAAGGTGTCAACAAGTGTCCATAGGATGTGAAATGGGCGTTAAATCAAAAGAGATGACAGGAGAGGCAGTTGTGTTGGGATGTATGTTTATTTGGAGCTTGTGGGTGTAGAAAAACATATTAAATGCCATAATGGAAGACGGGGAGGCCACAGTGTTAGGACTGCGTAGATCTAAGCCTCTTTTTTTTGGTTGGGAGGGAGCTTTTCTTATTCAAAACAGCCCCACAAAAGACTTCCAGTGAGCCTTGCCACATCCCCATCTGACTTGGGGCCATTCATCAGCCTTCCAAGCCTATCAATGACATGTCCCCATCAGGGCTCCTATAAAATCAGCCCCTTTCCCATGAAACATCAGCAAACATTTTGACGGGTCTGGCTTTCCCCCCGCTGGATTTCTGGAGGAGTCTCTACCCCCCTTAGTCCCTTATTCCCACCCTCCCCCTTCTACTCTGCCACCAGCACCACGAATCTCAGATACTCAACATCTCTTGTGACGGGCAGTGGTCACGGAAACACAGAGCGAGACGAGGGGAGAGCCACTGAGGAGGGGGAAACGTGCACCAAGCCATTTTCCTGGAGGAGCAAGTGTCGTTGATGGGAAGAGGATGCATTGCGGGCTGCTGGAGGAGCCTGACATGGATTCCACAGGTCAGTCCTGCTCACTCTGCTCGCTTTGCTTCTCTGGAGGTTTTTTAGAGATTCAGCATCCATTCAGGGACGTCGCACCAGCTTCCACGGCAGGACGTCTCAAACTTGCATTGTGATCATTCAAGGAAATATGTGGAATCTCAGATTTTGACCTTTTTGTCACTTAATCTTTTTTTTTACATTAGAGTGTTTTAATGGTTTTTTTCTGTCCTTTATGGGAAATTCTGCAGGACTGATTTTTCTACCGATGCAAGAAAAAAGTCACTGAAAGCACAGAAATTTATCGTACTATTTTTTAAAAATGTTTTCCAGTCTGCTCAATTTAACCAACAGGAGAGTTTTTCCTCTGTAAAGTGTTTATGCACCTGCTACTTGCAGCTTTATTCCTTTTCCATCAGCATTTTTCAGTTTAACAACCTCAATGTCTATAAACTCAGCAGTGAAATATTTTATACCTACATGTAAGTAGCTCTTTGAAAACTAAATGGTAATGTCTAATCTGATTAAAAGGCTGAAATAGTAACGTTCAAAGGAAAAAAAGATCAATGATGGTCTTGGCTTTCACCAGAAGCACCTCTTGAAAGTGCTGTTGCAGTAGAAGGTTGTTTAGTCGTGAAACGTGTGTTAATAAATGTGTGAACATCCGTTTCACTTGTTGATCAGATTTAATCCAATTATTTAGATCCCCAACTTATCTGTCCCTGTGGCAAATGAAGCTTGAGAGCTGAGCCTCTGTGGAGAATTAGCTTCACCTCAGTGGATTCACATTTCCAAGCTTTGGCTTCTTTAGATGAAGAGCAGAAAACCCTGTAGAGAAATAATGAAAATCTGCTTGTTTTGTGTTTGTGTTTGGATAACTTGGTGTTTTTTTATTTTTTTTACTTAAACCAAAAATAGAAATAATATAAGTTGTTTTTGCCATTATGATCCAAAATATTTCGAGAAAATCAGAAAGTATAGCTGCTTCTTTCCAACATCTAATGAGATCTAAGTAAACTAAAACTACAGCAGCACTAATACTTTGTGTATTAGTGTAGTGACATTCCTGACCTTAGTAACAGAAAGTGTCAGTGTGATGTACTATTTGTCATCATAAGAACATTATCATGGAAAGAAGAACTGTTGTTTGCAGCAATGATTCTCCATGCGCACTGAAGTGTAAATTCCTCTTTGAGCGTAAACTTCTAAAACATTCCTATATTGTGTGGTCGTCTGAGTCCGTCCAGCAAGCTACTCAACAGGTTATCCTGCCAGGAATAAGTTCCAGATACAGATTAGGACTTTGGGCTGCTTGTCATTTAAAATGTTGCCATAAAATATCTTGATTACACTCAGATAAACAGGAATAGTTACCATACAGCCTGTTTCTCCTGTATTCACCCTTCATTATCAAACATTAAATACTTCATTGAACTGGTGTTTCACATCAACAGAGAATCTGTTTCTACACAAAAGCTTTGGTGTTTGGCTGCAGCCGGCCACAGAAAGCACACCAGTTGAGCTATTTGTAAGTAGAAATTAAAACAGGACAATGGCTTCTCTTCCATGAGGCTGCTTCAGTAATGCGCACAGGCTCATTTAAGTGTGTGCGCCCGTAGTCTCTGGGGAACAATGCTGGAATCCTGCCGTCTTGGTGAAAACATCTCAAATAGAGCCGTGGCTGCGGCACTGCCCACACAATCGATTGTTGTCAGCTCACCCTGTCACATTAGGGACATTTAAAAATGTCCTGTATAGACAGTGATCTGGACTCAGGGCACCAATCAGAGCTTTGCTTCTGTTCTTTTTCATGATAAAGTTCTTCACGTGGTCAGTTTGAGAAGTTAAAATGTCTGTTTTATCCCCATAACAATCACAGTTCCTTTTTTACAATGCATTTCTATTTCCTAAAAAATGAATAGGCTCAGCTCTGTAATTTGTGCTCGTCCATGTCCTTCTTGTAGAGAGCTGGATTGAACGATGCCTCAATGAGAGCGAGAGCAAGAGATACTCCAGCCACACATCTCTGGGGAATATGTCCAATGATGAACGTAAGCAGAATGAAAACTGATGTATTTCTGATTTTTCTTCTCACTCATTGATGTTCTACTCAATATATAATACGTATTGTATTGTAACTTATGATGTACTATTATTTGTGGTCTTTAGAGGTAATTCAATTATTTTTGAACAGTAAAAAACAGTAAAAAAGGGTTATTATTTAGAACATCTAACTTCTAAAAAGCACTTGTAATGTTGTTGACCCCAACTAAACAACAACAACTACATTTTGCCCTAAAATCACAGATGAAGAGAAAGAAAATAACAGAGCCTCTAAACCTCATTCGACACCAGCGACTCTGGAATGGTAAGATTTTTATCCTTCTAGTTACATGTGAAAAAATGAGGACAGGTAGATTTTTTTTTAATGTGTGATGAATTCATATAAAATGAGGTGATGCTGCAGGAAGAGAATTTATTTCTGTTCTTGTTGTCAACAAATGGAGGATTTGCATGCTCGCACATACAAACACACACACACTCCTACTTGTTTGCAAGGCCCTTTTTACAAAACAAACTTTAATAATTGGAAATTTGATTTAAAAAAATATAGTAATTAAAAGCAGTACCAGGTTACTCTGAAAGAGAACCTTTATATACATAAAAGTGCTGATGCTGTAACAACAATCACAAAATAGTGTGTTAAATCCAGTTAATTTTGACAAAACTTGAATAATACTTGGATGATTGTTGTTCAAGGACACATTTCATCCTTAAACCAAAAACCCACAAGTCCTGTAGAAGATGTGGACTGTACAGTATAGATTTGCTTACTTACACCTGAGCTCTTGTAGAATGAGATGAGAGATCAGAGGTAATTAACAGTTGCAATATAAATGTAAAGGTGATGCCAACCAGACAGATCATGACGATTTCCTAGAGAATTTTAAAATGTTTTATGTATTTATTTTTTTCTATTAATTCCATCAATTATCATCAAACAGTCAATCCTTAATTACCAACTTAATGTTTATACTTAAACTAGTAATAATGGTGGTGCACCTCAAGGCTAAACTTTGTGTCCATCCTTTTTTAAGTTGACTTGTAAATGTGTGCAGTCACACTGGATGTGACCGGTGTACAACTTTAGAGCAAATACATATTCAGATGTTTTAATTATGAAAAGAGCAGCCGTGATAGTAGGTCTTAAGAAACAATTGGCAACACCACGGTGGGACATTAAGAGAGAAGAAAAAGTGATGTTTCATTTGATTTACTGTTAAAGGCAAATATATTACCTCTGGACATTAAGTGAGAAATTATATTGATTTGTTTACTATAATTGTAAGGATCAAATTGTCTTTATTGACACCAGAAACAATGTATGATGTCTGTGTAAAGATGTATGTGACAGTAAATTTGTCACTGGTCCACTGCATGTTTTTATAAACAATTAATGCTGGAGGGACATTTGGGGGAGGGAGTCTGCTTCTACATGTAGTGGCAAATGTAGATGATGTGAAAAGACGTACAATGTGCATCCACACAGTTTGCTCCTCTCGTGTGTTATTTTTTTGGGGGGTTGTCAAAGAAGAAGCTCACGTTCAAGCATGCCACTTGTTAAGGAATTAGGAGTCAATCTCTAATGTTGGAGTTTATGTCATCACATTCTATCATTGGCTTGTCATTTGGTCTCTTACACAGTAAACATGGCTAATGTCTAACCATTTACCAGCAATGCAGTGACCATTGCAGCCCTATTTAAATTTCACATTACGTATTTTAACAAACTTCCATGACTATTTTATGGATACTGATGAGTCTCAGTTTCATTTACAGGCTAGAAGAGAACTACGAAATAGCCGAAGGTGTTTGCATCCCCCGAAGTGCACTCTACATGCATTACCTCGACTTCAGTGAGAAGCACGACACACAGCCTGTGAATGCAGCCAGCTTTGGAAAGGTAACTTTCACTGCAGCAGAAGTGAAGGATGAAATGATCAGTTCCATCAGCACCAAGTAATTAAAAACATCTTAGAACCCACAAAAGTCACCAACCCTGTCTTAAAAATGTGTTTTCATTGATAATGCACAATAGGTGCATTATCAATTATCAATGCAGCCGTGGATTTCTTCTGGCGGTGTTCAGAGGATGATGCTTAACAGCAGCGGGATGTTTTAAAACCTAAATGAAAGCAGTAATCTTGTATACTTTGACATCCCAAAGCATTAATCTGTCCATTTCACGCCTGTATTCATTTTATGTGAAGGTAATGTCAGCTCGAGCTCAGTGTGAAGCAAATCTAGGGCCAAAGAGATGTGGTCTTGTCTGTTCCCACAACCCTGAGAAGTTCCTCAGCCTTCCTACCCCCAGCTATCCTCTGTACTCTGGGCTCCGGCCCCAACCCCCAACCTGGCCCACCCCTGCCCCTCCACAGCTCCTGTCGGAAGATATTGAAAAAGAGAAGGGGCCTGGATTAATGTGTAATTAAAGGAAATTTGGAAGGGTGAGATGTTGCGGAATGTTAGATCAGTGGCTGGAGCAGTGTGGGGTGTCCTTTAGGAAGGCTTCATTGATTCAGGACAAAAAAACAAGCGAGAGCCCGGACTGCCTCCCTGTCTGCTCATTTATCAAGTAGGGCCTGACAGAAACTTCACAGCTTGGCCTCTGTTTTCATCCCACACAATGGAGAGCTACACTGTTTGCTAAAGTTTCTGCACCAGGAGCTGGACCAATGAGCCAGTCTCATTACAAAAAGAAACGAAAGGAGAATGGAGGGAGTGGGAAAAGGGAGGAAGAAGGAGTGAAGATTGGATCGTAGATGAGGAAGAGAGAGAAAGAATTCATTTCTCTCTCTGCTGTGAGACTTTTAGAAGATTATAAACAAATTTCTGATTCCTTCCTGAACCCAGTAATCATGTCGAAATCCTTTTCTTTCTCCTGATATACAGATAATAAGGCAGCAGTTTCCAGCATTAACAACCAGACGACTTGGGACACGTGGGCAGTCGAAGTGAGTTAGTGTGGATTTATCCAAACATGTACACAACACACGAACAGAAGCTTGATGTGTCGCTCTAATCCTCTCGGCTCTCCTTAGGTACCACTACTATGGCATAGCAGTGAAGGAGACCTCTCAGTATTACGATGTGATGTACTCCAAAAAGGGAGCGGCGTGGGTGAACGAGACGGGGAAAAAGGAGGTTACGAAGCAGACAGTGGCGTATTCACCACGCTCCAAACTGGGGACGCTCCTGCCAGAGTTTCCAAATGTCAAAGACCTAAATTTGCCCGCCAGCCTGCCTGAAGAGAGGGTAAACAGGCATTTTAAAAGTCCATCCTTACACCCCCTCCACCCCCCAACCTTTCCCTTCCATCTCAGAATCTCTGCGCCCCCTCTGGCTCCAGTCTTTTATCTGCCCCAGGACGTTCACTGGGTTTGCGTTTAGAAAAAGACCTTGAGGATTTATATGCTGGCTCCTCACTAACGCTTAATCTTTTGGGGAGATAATAAGATCTCGCACCGGACAAAGGACAGGCACTGGCTGTCCGGTTCTTAAAGAGGGGCCATCATTTTAAATGGTTTGTGTTTTGCTGATCTCTAAAGCTGGTTTTATATTACTTTGCTCCCGCCTGGACCTGTAACATGTATTTATTGGTTCACATGCTTTGTCCAAGATTTATTTTCTTGTTTTGGTGCCACTTCTCTTCTCCCAAAAGAGAGAACAGCCATTGAGTTTGTTATGCAATCAGATCAATACTGTTGTTGCCCACAGGTGTCAACCTTCATCATGATGTACCGAACACATTGTCAGAGGATACTGGACACGGTCATTCGGGCAAACTTCGATGAGGTAATAATTGTGGAATAATTACAAGGCTCAAAGGTGTTTAGCCTGAATCATCTGAGAAAAACAGAATCACCTTGTATTTTGTGTCACGTCTCTGACTCTTAGGTCCAAAGTTTCTTACTGCACTTCTGGCAGGGCATGCCGCCGCACATGCTTCCGGTCCTTGGCTCCCCCACGGTGGTGAACATAGTTGGTGTTTGTGACTCCATTCTGTACAAAGCCATCTCCGGCGTGCTGATGCCCACTGTCCTGCAAGCACTGCCTGATAGGTGCGTTCACTCTTTGCTCAAGTTTGTTTTCTTTGTGCTATGACTGTTTCAACTCTTTTTACTGATTTAATAAAAGCTTATTTCTGCCTTTCGTAACCTGCAGTGAACACAATTTTGATATATTTCACAGCTTTATATAAAATGCATGTGTATGCAGCCACGTTAACCCGTATAAGTATCTCAGCTTCTGATGGACATGTATTATTATTATTGTTATTATTATTATCGTAGTTGTATTTATTGTTTTTGTGTTCCCTTCATTCACACAGTTTGACTCAGGTTATTCGAAAATTTGCCAAACAGCTTGATGAGTGGCTCAAAATTGCCCTCCATGACCTTCCAGAAAACCTGAGGAATATCAAATTTGAATGTAAGTGACAAACCTCCATTGATTTTCTGTTTTATATTTCTTTTTTTATTCTACATTTTTTATTATATACATGAAAGAAATAATGTCATATGTATTTAAAATCTCGCAAGGCATGAATGATATAACCATATGGTTTCTCCGTTTTTTTACCCAGTGTCCAGGAGATTCTCTCAGATTCTAAAGCGGCAAACATCATTAAACCATCTATGTCAGGTGCCTATTGTAGTTTTTTAATAAAATCCATATGGACAAACACAGCTGATAAGAGATACAGATATGCTTGTGAAAGTAATATTGTTGATTTATCTGTCCCTCAGGCTTCCCGAACTGTGATAAACAGTGCTGACATCACCTTTCAAATGCTGGAGGACTGGAGGAACGTGGACCTGAACAGCATCACCAAGCAGACACTTTACACCATGGAGGACTCACAAGAGGAGCACAGGCAGCTTATTATCCACTGTACGTTGACACAATTCAACCGATTCTACTTGTAGTTGAGTGCCGCGTCTCACAGAAAGATGGACAAGTATTCTTTCACACAAAACACACAAAGAGAGGAACAATCATTCCCACGGCCGGCAGAGTCAACTATTAATGACAGCGACCAAAAGGTTAAACAAGTTCACTTTCCTCTAAAACACCCCTGTGGAGCATCTCCAATCCCCACTGGCCTCACTGCTCTGACTTACGCAGACAGGATCACATGTCAGAAGCTTTCAGTTTATTGCAGAAAGTCACAATTTACATACTTTAGTCATTCTTGAACAATGTAAAATAACTTCTCTTACAGTGTATCAGGAGTTTGATCGCCTGCTGGAGGAGCAGTCACCAATTGAAGCTTATATTGAGTGGCTGGATTCTATGGTGGATCGCTGCGTTGTCAAGGTCAGACAGAGAATGGACTTTTTTCACTTTTGTAACATAGCTGAGATGTTCATCATCTGCAGTTGTTTCCACTTAGTGTAGTTTCCATGTTCCGTTCTTAAAGGGGATGTTACCTGCATTTGCACAGCATATACTTTTCCCCGTAAAGATACCTGGGGCTACGCAGAGTCTTTTTCGTGGCAATCCTCGCAGGTTAATGATGTCTACAAGCTTCCCATTTGCGTCCATTATGTGCCAGAAATGGCCTTGTAAAATTTGGTTGCCAGGGCAACGTCTTGGGCTAACCGGACAATAGTTCAATAGGAAGGCGTGTCCCCAGGGGCAAATTAAATAGTTGACTTGTTGACATGTTTTTTCGTCACTGAGGGTTAAGCCCAAATACGAGCCGAGGGGTTAATGCTGGCATCCCAACCCTTCCCCCACCTTTCTCATGGAAATGTTCTCTCTAGGTGTCAGGGAAGAGGCCGGGTGCCTGAAGAAGCTGGCCCAGCAGTTCCTGCTGATGTGGTCATGCTTTGGTACCAGAGTCATCCGGGATATGACCCTTCACAGCGCACCCCAGTTTTGGTGAGCTGCTAGTCAATGTCCTCCAGCGCTACTGCTCCTTTCATCATTGACGGTGTGTGTGTGTGTGTGTGTGTGTGTGTGTGTGTGTGTGTGTGTGTGTGTGTGTGTGTGTGTGTGTGCACGTGTGTGCACGTGTGTGCACGCGTTCGCACATGCAAATTTTGCAGGATGCACAAATTAGCAATTAATTAATTAACAATGACAAATTAAAAACATGGACTCAATAAACACACTCCAAATAGAAGTAATAATAAAATGAAAACAACTTTATTACAAATTAATAACAAAACTACAATGTCACTTCAGATTAACAATCAACATTACAATGTACAACGTTACATCAACATTAACAAAAGTGTTAAAAACAATTGTGATTTGGAGTGTAGTGGAGGCCAAAAACTATTAGCATGTACTTGGGTTGAGTGTACACAAACAGATTCCTCTCAAGTCTAAATGAAGGAGGTTGGATGTTTAACACCTCACTTTGCACAACTAAGGTTTGCAATAAGTGAGGAGCTATAAAAATGAGTGAAAAGGAAAATGGCCTCCTTTGGCTGTGTCTTTGAATATCTGAGACACAGCTGGTTGCTGTGTTTTGATAAAGCAGGTCTCTGTGCACAAACAACTAATTGACAAAAGCTCCCCTCCCCTCTCCCGATGTGTTTGCCTGTCTTTTCCATTTTATGACAGGTCAGGATTACACCCCGCTCCCTCAATAGCCACAAGTGTTTATTATGCACACAGCCACAGTAGTGACACAATGACACAATTGTGACACTCCCTCACATGCCACCGTCTCTTCCGTGCGACCATGAGGTCAGCTGACATATTTCTGGCACTGATGCGGGGGGCGGAAACAGCCTTGCATACATTTCTTTTAAAATAACACCAGCTGTCTTGTCAGTGTGGAGGATGTGATGCCATCACTTGAAGCTTTATGTCTAACTTTCTTTTCTTTACAAGGGCCACTTTCATAGTCAGACTTTCAATCCTGCTGCACCTCATCAGTGACAGCTAATCATATTTTTCTGTCTAAAACACTGCAGGGTCCTTCCACCTGATCCATCTTATGTTTGATGATTATGTTCTTTATCTGCTGGAGTCATTGCACTGCCAGGAGAGAGCCAATGACCTCATGAGGGCCATGAAGGGCGATGGCAGCACAGGTAAGACTGACACCCTGCAGCTTCTCTCACTGAGCCGTACACATCACAGGAAACTTAAGTGACTTGCCCCTCACTTCTTAAGGTACAAAGTGTGTATGACAATGCCGAGCGCACATACAGATGATCCCTTCCAAGCAGGGGTGTCAAACATTTGGCTTGCGGGCCAAAGGTGGCCCTCCAGAGGGTCCAGTCTGGCACCCGGGATGAATTGAAAGTTACACAGGAAACATCAACTGCATCTTTTCAATAAAAGTAATGGTTGTTCCTGTTCCACTGTTTTTAGTAACACTGAAAACCAGAGCTGAAGTATTTCTCTTCCTTCATACTGTAGCTCCACTGTAGTTTGGTGGTGAATCAGTTCAGGTCTGGATCACTACACACGTGGAAATATTTCAAATAATATCAATATCTTGACAAGTTGTTTTAATCATAAAGTAAAATCCTATGTTTTTTCAGTTCTAGATACCTGTCGTTATGTTTTGTACCTTTGTAGAGCCGCTGTATTTGTACACAAATGTGTAAATGTGTAAATGTGTAAATGATAAACAGAATAAAGCAGAATATTACTGAAATTGCACTTTTTTTGTACGAGGTTTCACGTTGTCAATAATGTAAACAGATAGTTCATTAATTGTAAACATTTTCATAATGTACAAAACAAAGGGAACAATTTGGAGTTGTTGTTATTCACAGGTTATTATGCTATGATTGCTCTGGTCCAGTCCCCCCTGAGATCAAATTGGGCTGAATGTGGCTCCTGAACTAACATACAACCAACTCACACATTCACTTGGAATGTGTGGAATAGGTTTAGGAGCATAAGTGTAATACTTGTAATTGTTCTAGCTGACTTGCATTAAATGACTTATACTAAATGAATAAATGAATAATTGAATATGGTTTATCTTCCATTCTCATCTTCCACAGAGAGAGAGCAGGAGTTCACGGTGTCAGAAACCACCACCGCCTCTCCGTCTCCAGCATCGTACTCTCCCGCTCGGTCAGTCCACTCTGTGGGCGTGTCTTCAGCCAGCTCTCCCACAGCAGACGCGTCCCCAGAGTACACTGGCGTCCCCACCACCACAGGTGAGACACAGCAAAGCACTGTTGCTGTCTTAAATGTGACGGCTTTCCCAACATGCAGTAGTTTGTCTGCAGCGTCACAGTTGTGTCCGTATATGTGTCTACCAGGCGCTGTTCAGTCATATACCTGGTCCCTTACATACACAGTGACAACAGCAGGCGGCTCCACTCCAGACGGCGGGCAGCAGCTTTCCTGTATGAGGAGCAGTGCACCAGTCACTCCTCCATCCTCCTCCAATCGGCTGCCAGTCTACACCCACAGAGAAGAACATGGGTAATTAGGATTTCCATGACTTTTATCGGATACCTGTCAATGTCAAAACAAGGTGTTCATGTATTTAATACGTTCTAGATACACTGGTAGCTACAACTACGGCAAGCTACACCAACCAGCATCCTCATCCCATCCAGAGCCCCGTACCCAGGTCTGGCCCACGAGCCGACTATCACATCCCCCATCCACTACTCCGCCTACCACCGATCATCTGCACAGGTCAGTCGATGAAGCTGGATCCATACCAGTTTTTTATCAGAGATGTGTGTCGCTTTCTTTTTATGTCCTCCTAGCTGGCACACACAATGTTTGTTTTAAAGAACCTGTCATCACCTCACCTACTCTGATGTGTAGATATTGTCTGCTTATTTTATTCTTCATGACATCTCTAAAATCCTAAAATTACTTTTACTCCTGTTTCCATTTCCAAATAAACCCAAAAATACAGCATTCATAGCATAAATTGGTTCTGGTGGTGGAATTTATGGTGATTTTCTCTTCTTGTTGTTCTATTGCTTAACACTGCCAGCGTGTGTGTGTGTGTGTATATATTTGTTCTTTTGTGTGGCTCAGGGGCATTACAAAGCAAATAGTGCTTCAGGCATCCTATATGCCTATATATGCCTATAAAATGTACCAGGGTATCCATCCCAAAAAACGGTTTGTGATGCTCAGATGCAGTACGCACAAACTTGAACACAGATTAGACTGTGAAAGGGTGTAATGAAGATTAAAACGTGAGCGAGAGATGTTCCAGCACATGCAGCGACTGGTGGTATTCTTTTGACGGTAATTTCCTGCCTGGAGCCCTCCAGTCTCTGCCGCCTTTTTGGTGGGAGGAGATCAGCTGGGCCTCACACACTCATGCTTCCTCGAAGTACCCTCTCCACAAAGCGGAAGTAGACAGTAAAAGGTGACCCTGCCTTGTTTCCAACTCTCAATGGTCTCTTCATCTGTTTGAGCCACTAACTAAAGCTGAGCGAGGGGGCATTTATTAAAATATTGTTATTCAATGGCCTCTTTTTTGCCTGTGAACAAGAGGCAGCTAAGCAGTCTGCTCTGCTCTCTGACCTGCTCTGACTGTCTTTTTCCATGCTGCAGTCACTCATAATGGAATCGACTGTTGTGTTTATATTTAATGAGAAAAAAAGGAAAAGCCTTTTGCTTCCTATTTAGAACTGTGCTGAGCGTAAATCGGGCACAATGCCGGCACTTTGTCTACGTGAGAGGTTGGAGCTGAATCAAGCAGAATTTGAGTCAGCTGCAGATGCAGTCAGGGTTGTTCGTGATCAGTAACCACAGGCAACGGAACTCATACAGGAAAACACTTCTTCAGCTGCTGTCTGATTTTCTTAAGTGGCTTAATTTCTATTCCTGGACAACTTTTGAAGCAGCTTTCCTTGTTTGAAAATTAGTAGTTGAGGAGAGTCAGTTCACACTTTGATGAGCGCACATCAGATACATCAGCAGTGACCCTGTCACCCCATGCTGCCCAGGGGTGATGATGTCGCCACTGTGAAGAATCAAACTCTGTAGATTAGTGACCAGGGAAGTGTCAAACTCATGGATGAATAATTGAATCAGATATCCATGGCTAAGGAAAGCTAGGCTGTAGATTTGTATTTGTATTTATTTGTATAAAACAGGACAGAACATAATATTAATGAACATTACAATGAAAATATGGATGGGACAGTAGCCAGGTGGCTAATTCACATCCCTTGTCCCATTGACAGGTAAACGTGTAATAGAGTAAAGGACCATAAGACATAGCATAATAACAACAAAACATGATGACGACAGAGCTGACGGTATAGTTATGCTGGGGGCCATGTTATATGAATAGTAGATTCTATTGCAACAATGCCTGTACAGCAGAAAGGTTTGTACTGGAAAATTGTTTCAGGGAGGTCCATATATAAAGTGGCTACCCAGCGGGTACTACTGGCTGTTATTGCATTCCCCTTGGTTTACTTCTGTCTGGGATCTTCTTCTTCTCCTTTCGGCTCTGTCCCTCTTCAGGGGTTGCCACAGCGAATCATCGATTTCCATCTTTCCCTGTTCTCTGTATCCTCTACTCTGACTCCAACTACCTCCATGTCCTCCCTCACTGCATCTATAAACCTCCTCTTTGTCCTTCCTCTCTGTCTCCTACCTCCAACTCCATCTCTAACATTCTCCTACCAATGTATCCACTGTCCCTCCTCTGCACATGTCCAAACCATCTCAATCGAGCCTCTCTAGCTTTTTCTCCTAACCTTCCTGTCTGTGTTGTCCCTCTGATGACCTCATTCCTAATCCTGTCCATCCTGGTCACTCCTAAAGAGAATCTCAGCATCTTTAACTCTGCCACCTCCAGCTCTGCCACCTGTCTTCTGCCTATCGCTAGTGTCTCTAAACCATACATCATAGCTGGTCTAACCACAGTCCTGTAAACCTTTCCCTTCACCTTAGCTGAAACTATTGTTTACTATTTACTATAAACTATTGTATTGTTTTACTTCTGTCTGGGATAATTTACCTGATTAAAATGCATCAAAAAAATTCTATTAATCATCAGGACGTATTGGTGACATTTAGTGGAACATATCATGGAAGATGCAAGCTTTATTAGTTTTGTATTTCATTTCATTTTCAAATAAATTGACCTAGTTAGTCAGTCGACTTTTCTGAGGTTTTTCATCAGACTGCCAGACGTTTGCTGCTTTCACATCTCCCATGATAG
>NW_027614230.1:0-28602 GCF_965212315.1 Lampetra planeri
AAAACGAAATCCGGCTTCGTGGTACCGAAGATCCAGAATCAACCCTGAAGTTATCTCGCTAAAACCAAAATCCTGCTTCGTGGTACAGGCCCCCAGTTGTAGCAGTGAAACGTGACACTTGTTTAGCTGATGTGATTCTCTTCTGATGTCACACTGACTTTACTTTGTTCCGTCTCTAGAATTCCATGAAAGCGGATGTGTTTCATCAGAACTGAACACCAAGCAGCAGTGAGGAGCTGAGAGAGAAACTGGATGAAATGATCAGATGAAAAAACAAATCATGTGCCTTTGATTTCTATCACTATCTGTCCCCTTTCAGTTGTGTTCAAGATAAAATCAATAGATTCTTCACATTCAACACCAGCGATGAGAATGGAGTCACAGTAAAAGCTTTCCAACAGCAAGGTGTGTGTGTGTGTGTGTGTGTGTGTGTATACAGTTTGGCTGAGACATGACACATCACACACAATTTGTGCTGTGATGTCATCAACCTGACCAGCGCCTCTGCTGGTGCTCAAAGTGATTTACTTAACTTCTGTGGTACACAGTTGTGTGTGTGTGTGTGTGTGTGTGTGTGTGTATACATTTATTTTGTGAATTTATCTTTGAGATCAATAAAAAAAACTATTTATCTATCTATGAAGATGGAACATGTTGACTCCTCATGCTCTCCTGAGCCACATCTGTGTGTGTGTGTGTGTGTGTGTGTGTGTGTGTGTGTGTGTGTGTGTGTGTGTGTGTGTGTGTGTGTGTGTGTGTGTGTGTGTGTATGACATCTCCTGATTAAGAGCTTGTTGCTTACCAGTGTGTTTGTCAGATACTCAGATTTTGTCAGATTGAAAACAAATATCGCACAGACTAGAGCGTAAATGGCGCTCCACACAGTTAGAGGAGCACCGTGCCATATGGAAGGACAGTCTCAGGGTATACAAAAAGGCTCTTCCCGACACCTGAGCAGCATATTACTCAGCACTAATTGAAGAAAATAAACACAACCACAGGTTTCTCTTTAGCACTGTAGCCAAGCTGACAAAAAGTCATTCCTCTACAGAACCCAGTATCGCGTTAGACCTGAGTCCCAATGACTTTATGAACTTTTTTAATGATAAAATACTTACAATTAGAAACACAATCAGCCAACTCCCTCCCCCCTTCAACTGTGGCCCATCCCTAAGAATAACAAATACAACCACTACAGATAATCCCAACGTGTTCTTAAATACTTTCACCCCTATAAATCTCCCTGAGCTATCTTCAATGACCTTCTCTTCAAAACCAACTACCTGCATACTAGATCCCATCCCTACCAAGCTCCTCAAAGACAGTCTTCCATTAATTGGCAACTTCCTACTAGGCACACACAATGCATCATTAACGACAGGCTACGTACCACAATCATTCAAAGTAGCCGTTATTAAACCCCTCCTTAAGAAATCAACACTTGACCCTAGTATCTTAGCTAATTACAGACTAATATCAAACCTTCCCTTTCTGTCTAAAATTTTAGAAAAAATAGTTGACAAGCAGCTGTGTGACTTTTTAAATATGTACAGCTTATTTGAAAATCATCAGTCAGGATTTAGGGCACACCACAGCACAGAGACAGCCCTGGTAAAAGTCACCAACGACCTGACAGCTTCAGATAGAGGCCTTGTCTCTGTTCTTGTTCTTTTAGATCTCAGTGCTGCCTTTGACACCATTGACCATCTCATTCTATTACACAGATTGGAACACTTAATTGGAATTAGAGGATCAGCACTTGACTGGTTCAGGTCATATTTATCAGACCGGTTTCAATTGTGACAATTAATCACGAAAGCTCCATGCACACCAATGTTTGTCATTGAGTACCTCAGGGGTCTGTGCTAGGACCGTTATTTTTCACTCTGTATACACTCCCCTTAGGCGACGTGATTAGGAAACACTCAATAAATTTCCACTTTTATGATGACACACAAGTATATTTGTCCATCAAACCAAATGAAACTGATCAATTAGCTAAACTCCAGGCCTGTTTCAAAGATATAAAGACCTGGATGACAACTAACTTCCTGCTGTTGAACTCAGACAAAACTGAGGTAATTGTAGTTGGCCCCAAACACTTGAGGTCCTCACTTACAGATCATATCATTTCCCTAGATGGTTTTGTCTTGGCCTCCCACACCACAGTAAAGGTGTAGAGGTGTTATATTCGATCAGGACCTGTCCTTTAACTCTTACATTAAACATACCACAAAAACAGCATTCTTCCATCTGCGGAATATCTCTAAAATCAGACACTTCCTGTCCCGTAATGATGTTGAAAAGCTGATCCATGCTTTTGTAACTTCTAGGTTAGACTACTGCAATTCCTTACTGTCAGGCTCCCCTAAAAACTCCCTGAAGCCCCTGCAGCTGGTACAAAACGCCGCTGCTCGTGTCATGACAGGAACCAGAAAAGGGGACCACATATCTCCTGTACTAGCCTCTTTACATTGGCTCCCAGATAAATACAGAATAGATTTCAAAATTCTTCTCCTTACCTTTAAAGCCCTGAATGGTCAGTGTCCCCTCATACCTCAAAAATCTCATAGTACCAAATAGACCATGCCACTCCCAAAATCTAGACCTGCTTGTTGTACCCAGAATTTCCAAAACCACAGTGGGTGGCAGAGCATTCAGCTATCAGGCTCCCATCCTTTGGAACCACCTTCCACTTTGGGTCCGGGGGGCTGACACACTTTCTTTATTTAAGAATAGACTTAAGACATTCCTGTTTGACAAAGCTTATTGTTAGGGCTGGGTCAGGGTTCAGGGTCAACTTGAACCAGCCCTTAGTTATGCTGCCATAGCTCAAGACTGCTGGGGAACTCTAGTCGTAACAGTGGCACTGAGCATTGGCACTAAGCCTCTTCTGTTTCCCCTTCACCGGCCCCTCTACCTCTCCCCCTACTAGAATGACATCTGTCCTGCTTGTGCATGTGCTACATAAATACATAAAACAAATTCTCAAATATTTGTTCTATAAACATCTGCAGCATGTACCTAACCCCTTCTCTCTGTCTGAGTGTGCCAACCTGCACTGCCCGCCACCCATCCTGGAGAACTGCTTGACCCCCTGATGCTACACGACACACCCACCCCCAGTGCCATAATATACTGAACTGCCTCCTCATCTTCCCCATCTCCAAAGTTTCTCCAGCTGACATCTACCCCCCGGGCAGACATGGACTAAAAACACTGTTGGACTCTGAACTGCCTCACATGCATTCTTGGACCTTCTAGACTTCACCAGCTGACTCACTGTTTGCTTGTTTGTTTATATGCTCATTGTGTGTGCATGCAACACCTATTGCAGGTGTGTCCGTCCCAGGGAGGGGGATCCCTCTTTCTGTGGTCCTCCCTGAGGTTTCTGCCTCTATTTCCCCTGTTATAAGGTTTTTTTGGGCAGTTTTTCCTCACCCTGACTGAGGGTTTAGGACAGAGGGTGGAGCAATGTGAGGACTGTAAAGTCCATCGAGACAATTGTAAATTGTGATGTTGGGCTATACAAATAAATTGAATTGAATTGAATTGAAGTAATGTTAAACGGAGGAAGATAATGGCATATTTGAAATCCAAAAGGGCAGATATTGTATTTATACAAGAGTCACATACAGCAGGAGAAGAGGAGGCAATGACCTGAATGTAGGCAAGGCCAAGAAGGGAAGATGGAGAATGAACACATTGTTACTACAGAATGAACCTTTTAGTACTAGGTTAGCGGAAGAACTTCAAGGTTTTTTTGATATCAATACGGGATGTACAGACAAACTATCCTCTGTATGGGAGGCCTATAATTAAAAAAGAAAATGTACTAAAGCAAGAAAAACTGGAGAAAGACATATGCAACATGGAAAAGGAGCTGGCTAAGAGATACTCAGACAATTTATACAATACATTATGTAACTTAAAGTTCCAACTACAATAAAAAAGCGCAATATGCTTTATTCAGGCTTAAAACAATTTTTTATGAGGGAGGAGAGAAAGGTGGTAGACTGTTGGCCAGACAGCTTAAACAGAAGGATAATTCCAATAACATCCCAATGATAAAAAGAGATAGTGAAATACTTACGTCTTCCAGGGACATTAATAGAACATTTGAAACCTTTTATAAGGATTTGTATACCTCAACTTGCACACCCACATCTGATGACATGAATGCATTTTTCTCGAACTGCCAAAGAAATAGGATGGAGGCCCGCATAATGGAGGAGGAGATCAGAGCCACTATCCAAGCAATGAAAACAGGGAAATCACCAGGTCTGGACGGCCTACCTGTTGAATATTACAAGAAGTATATTGATATATTGGCCCCTGTATTACATAAGGTGTATATGGAGGCGTTTGAGTTGGGTTCACTCCCCGATACATTTAATGAGGCATTAATTTCACTGATACCCCAAAGGGAAAGAGACGGATCGGACCCAGCCAATTACAGACCAGTGAGTCTGCTGGGGATGGACTGTAAGATCTTGACAAAAACCCTGGCATCAAGACTAGAAGAAATATTGCCAGATATTATAGATGGTGACCAGGTGGGCTTTGTCAAGAATAGGTCATCAGCAGACAACATGCAAAGACTCATGCACCTAACATGGCTGAATAGCAATAACCCAACCTCAGTGGTGGCTCTGTCACTAGATGCGGAAAAGGCATTTGATAGGGTAGAGTGGAGATTTCTGACATCTGTCATGTCAAAATTCGGTTTTGGAAGGGACTTTGATGTCCTGGATAAAAATACTATATTCCAAACCGAGAGCAGCTGTGTTTACAAATGGCATTCTGTCAGACTTTTTTAGTCTCTCACGAGGAAACCGCCAGGGATGGGCGCTCTCTCCGTTACTCTTCACAATTTTCCTGGAGCCACTGGCCGTAGCAGTACAGGCAGATGAAGAGATCCATGGAGTATATGCAGGGGGGAGGGAGCACAAATTATTTATGTATGCCGATGATATACTGGTGGTAATGACAGACCCAAAGAAGTCCCTCCCAAAACTACTGGAAAGTATTGACTCCTACTCTGGACTATCAGGGTACAAGATCAACTGACATAAATCAGAGGGCATGCTTATCTCAGATACATGCTGTGCTAGCGAGATTACACCATTTGGATTCAGATGGGTACCATCAGGTATGAAATATCTGGGTATTCGTCTCAGTCCAAAAATGGAGGAGATGATACAGTTAAACTGGGACCCAGTCCTCCAAAAAATTAAACTTAATATGGACAAATGGGGAAAATTAAAACTAACGCTAAGGGGGAAAATTAATGTTATTAAAATGGTAATCGCACCACAGGTTAACTATGTCTCCATGATGTTACCGATGTGTGTAGCACCCACGATGATTTAGCAATATGATGCCATTGTCAAGGACTTTCTGTGGGACAAGAAAAAGCCAAGGATAAATATCAAGAAAATGTGGGCCCCAAAGGAAATTGGAGGAATGGCCCTCCCCGACCTGACACTATACAACTTGGCGTTTGAAGTTCCATTTCAATTTGAATCCAGCTCAATTTTGTGTCTGTTCTCTTCCAATATTTGGTAAGTCTCGTCAGTTCAAAGTCCCTTCACCCTGCTGGAGGCACTGTCACAAGGTCCATCCAACAGTGGACAAGAACATCCCCCAAACCCAATACTGAACTACTCAAAGGAGGTCTGGAAAGAAGTCCACAAAAGGTGCAGAACATCCAAAGCAAATATATGCCTCACTGTGGAATAACCCAGCCATATGTATTGGGAAGAAAACATTTTGCATATTCCCTTTCTGAACCATTGTCTCCAGAAAACTAAGTGAATTAATTCTGAGTGGAGAATTTATATCATTTTCAGAATTACTGCAAAGGTATGACCTAAAAGAATAGGGCAACTTCTGGAAATACATTCAAATTAAACACTGTATTAGAAAGGGCAATTTGCAGATGAGACGAACCCAGTGAGGGACTTTCTGGACTTACCAGAGACAGGGCATACAGCAGCAGTGTTTTATCGAAACTTTAGCAGGCTAAATAAGGATATCTGCTGGACTCTGAAGACTATTTGGCAGAGAGATTTGGATTGTGAACTAAGTTGGAGTGGAAGGGTATAATTGGAAACTCAGGAAAATACATCAGGGAGGCTAGGGAAGTTTACTCAATATAAGATAATACACAGGTTCTACCTTACCCCCTCTAGACTCCATAAAATGGGTTTATTACTTGATAATCTGTGTTGGTACACAGGCAGGGACTTTCTATGGGAATGTAGTCTGATACAGCAATTTTTGGGTAAAAGTATTAGAACATCTAGGGAAGGCTCTGGAGCTTGAGATCCCAATCACTCCAAGATTATGCTTACTGGGCGACCAATCACAAGTAATGGGAGTGTCAAAACAATATTTTGCAGTCTTAAAGGTCGGGACAGTTACAGCAGCCCGGATTATCCTCAGGTTATGGAAGAGTACATCCCCACCGGACTATAAAGAGTGGATTGAAAAAATGGCAGAGATTGCATCATATGAACAAATGTTAGTGAGAGTCAGTGACAGCGAGGATAAGAGAGGGCTATGGGAGCGTTTTTTTTTTTTACCACAAGCTCATAGGAACAACTGGGTAAGAATTGAGACAATTGTGTAGCTGTGACTGAATCATATAATAATGCGTGTGAACTACTCTGTATTGCCATATATATGTAGGTACCATATACAAGGGAACCACTGTAACCCCACCCAACAGAAATATATGATAAAAAAAAAAGGATGGTGAGAAACTTGGGTGGACACCCAAATCTCTTCAGGACTTGCCACCGTAGTTCCCTGTTCACTGTGTCAAATGCCTTTGACAGGTTGACAAAAGCAATGAAGAGGTCCTTATGTTGCTCCAAACATGTGTCTTGGAGCTGACACGTCACAAAGATCATGTCAACGGTCTGTAATGGTAAAATGATTGTGTTTAACCAAATGCTTATGCTCATATGTGCTGTAAGTTCACGATGAACTGTGCGTCAGCTATCAGACGAGAAACACCCGATTCCAGGAATATCTTGTGCGACCACAGTTGCTTGATGTCCACGTAGCAGCTGGTGTTTATCTCAAGAAATTGTTTTCCAAACTTCAAGGTCTGATGACTCCCTAACACGCAGGTTGTGCATGTCCTGCAGAGATTGGATTTAAGAACGGTTACTGGACAAGAAAGGAGGTTGTAGCGTCATCACGGGCGTAGCAAGTGTATAAGTAACTCATGTATTCAACTCTCGGTGTGACATCTTGTATGCAACTTGGCTGTGTACTTGATCTCACCCCTGTGCTGCAGACAGAAATAAAACAGACAACAATTGACGCTTGCAACCGGACTTCAGGTTTTTGTTTTTTCCCTATCTTAACATAGTCGTTCGAGAATTTTCCACGACAGGTCCCCCTGTCCTTTTGAAAACCACACTGTGACTCTGGGGTGACCTGCTCTGATATTGCAGAGATGAGTCTGTGGAGCATGACCTTAGCAACGACCTTTCCAGCAACGACCTTTCCAGCAACGGCCAACACAGAAATACCCCTACTATTGGAGCAGATGGATTTGTCTTCTTTGTCCTTGTAGATGGTCATAATGGTGGCTTCTTTCCACTGTTGTGGGACACACTCTCGTCTCCATACTTCTAAAATATAGAGATGCAGTGTCTGAGTACAGGGGTAGCCTCCTTCCTTCAGAAGTTCAGCTGGGATACTGTCAGGTCCAGGAGATTTATTGTTTTTCAGGGTTCTCACTGTATGTAGGATTTCTTTGGGGGGAGGTCGAGGTCTCATCTGTCCCAGACTCTGAGATGATCAGTTCTTCAATACCTCCGGCCGACATAGATCTAGGGGTCATGGAGACACTCAAAGTGCCCCACCACGATAAAGTGGCGATCCCGTCGGTGACACATTTGTTCATACACACACACACACAGACACACCATTGGCCACGGCACTGGCAGCAGCAGTACCAGTAATACTAATAGCAATTCTAGCAGTAGTAGTACCACTAATAATTGTAGTAGCACAAGAAGAAGCAGTTGTAATAGAAGTAGTAGCAGTAGTAGTACCATGTAGCAATAACACAGTTATTGTTTATGAGCAGCTTGGGGGATCTTTTATATTAAAAGGATCATGTCTCTGCGCAACAACAAGTTCAAAGAGAAATATTTATTGACTAGCTACGAGTAACACATACAATAAATAAAATGATGAAATGCAAGACAAACAAGAGACACAGAACATAATAAATAAATTCTGGTTGATGGTGATAGGAGAAAGTTATTGATCAATTATTAATCTCTTCATAACTGAACTAAAGACTCACCTATCTTGCATGAGAATCACTGCTGGTGAGCAGTGCCTGTGTGTGTGTGGGGGGGGGGGGGGGGGATAAATGCTCTAAGGAAATGCTTAGAAGTGAATAAATGCTCTGAAGAAAAGGATTGAATGCTCATATGACAAAGGGTGTGGTCCCCTTTTATCATGGGAAGAGGTGGTTTTGTGTAACTCATCACGATGCATGGTCAAGCTAATATCCAATCACAACTCAAGTAGCAAGTTAGAGGAGGAGATACTGGTTGTAATTTAAGACTGGTGGGCTCGGTGCCTGTACCAGCCCCCATGACACACATGGTCTTGTGTTAATCTAAATCTGTGTTAATGTTCAACAAACATTTTGACCCAATGTATGAACTCTTGGAAATCATTGGCACAGAATGTATCATGAGGTTAAAGACTAACCTCATTCATATTTAATGATGACCATCATTACTAAACTAGAAGAAAGAATATCAAGAAAGATGCATCGGCATTACACATTACATGCTGGTGACTGAAGTCTAGCAAGGCATTAAAGTATGTCATAAGAAAATGAAAAGAAATATTGAACAGCAAACATCAAAACATCCCTGATTCTAATATCGACCTGAGGTAACTGGTAGTAAAGGAGTAATGTTCTCATATACAAGTTTATACCATTACCACGAGAGACCAAATACGTTTAATACATTTGTTAGGTTACAAATGAAACAAAGGAATGTCAGAGTCTCAGTCCTGCTCAGGAATGTATGAAAAGGTCTGGAGTTCAGTCTGGCCCCCAAATACGAGAGTCCATAGTTTATGACTCTTTGGAGTCATAAACTATGGAAGGGACGAAGATTCTTATCCCTGAAAGATGTCTAATGTCAGCAGTGACATATTTATGGTTTGATGCCCAGAGAGTGAACTTAGAGGAAAGACCATTCAGGATGTTGATGAATACATTAATACATCCTGCACAGATGGCTCTTGATGCCATCTTGATGAAGAGGTTCTTTGTTGAGGAGCAGATAGCAGAAGAGATGACATCAACAGGGCTAATGCTGGTGTAACCTCTGATGGGCAGATTCACGAGTGGGGAGGAAGGAATGCGTAGGAATGATACCAAACAGGGTCTCTGCTACAACAGGTACAAAGCATTAAATTGCCTCAGGGGATGAGTAAATAGTAATGGCGGATGAAGCCATATATAAGCTGAAGGTCCAGACATTAAAATGGATGAAGTGAATTAGGATCCTGTACCTCAGTGGTCCTCAACCACCAGACCGCAGTCCGGTACCAGTCCATAGGTGATGTGTCACCATGCCACGCCGAAAAAAAAATCAGTAACAGTACTTCTGTTTTACTCATTCACATTGGATTCTCTCACGTCTTTTGCTTGATACACTATGATAGTGAAATGAAGACTTTGCAGGAAAATGAGTCAACGAACATCACTGCAGAGCTTTTTCTCTGAGGGGGAAAGGCCTGCAATGTCATGATTTGCTGCGTCACTGGTTTCTCCCATCTCCCATTTCTCCCATCCCATCTGCATCGCCTCTCGCCACTCCCAGCCATTCTCACCTCATCAGCGTCAATCACCCACACATGCACCTCTCAGAGGTGTTAAAGCCTCCCCTGCCCTCCTAATCATTGTCAGATCGTTGTTTGTGCATGCATGTCTCTCCTGTCTTGGCTTTCCTGCTACAGATTCAACCCGTTTCCTGCTCCTACTCCCCGTCCTGACCGATCGCCTCTCCGTCCCTGCCTGAAGACTGATTATCGCTGTGACTGGCTGAGTTTCCCTCCCGTTATTGGTTGAGGAGTCTTTTCTTACCCCCGTTTGGAGTACCCTTCCCGTTATCTGCTGAAGAGAGTTTTGTTACAACTGTTTTGAGTTCCCCTTTCGTTAACAGCTGAAGAGATTTTTGTTGATACTTTGTTCCAATAAAATGTTTCTTGCTCTTGGAACTTGTGTCCCGTGTGTTGCGTTTGGGTCCAGACTTCCCACCCTTTCACGCAAAGGGAAGAGCAACCTACAACTTCAAAGAAAAATTAATTTAACAGACAATACCAGGAGTCATATTTGACATCCGGATTTATTGCTGCGGGTGTTTCACATGCGCCAATGTGGCAGTGAAGCCTTAGGATATTTCACTCAGAATCATCATTACGAACAAAGAATAATAATAATAAAAATTATAATAATTCATTATTAATACACTAAAGTAGTATAAATTAAATTGTATTGTTAAATATATTCATTTCATTACAATACAGACCATTCAGACCCAGCATAGGTCAACGAATACTGTGTTCTCAGTTAAATTAACATAATGTGGACAACACTTCTATATGGAGGAACGCAGTTAAGAATGCTGCATGCAGGTCTGTTGACCATTAGAATTAACCCCAACAGATACCCTTGAGTGAAGAAGGAAATGAAGTAAACAACAACTCTGTTAATGGTGGACAGAGATACCCGAGAGTCACTGAAGTGTCTCGAGTAAATACAAAAAAAAGTTACAGCTTTCACAAGGAGGACCTGCATCGCATGAGGAGTCAGATGGCGATGACCAATCAGCAGAGGATACCTCCTGAGAAGATCATTAACACCACTGGGAACAGCCAATGAGAAGAGGACACATACATCTGCATAATTCTATCTTTGTATTATAACATACTGGGTCAGGGAAATCTAGTCAGTCAGACTTCATGAACTGACACGCTTTGTTGTTGGTCAGGGACTCGAAGATCAGGCCCAGAGCTCTGTTTACTACATTTTGACTGATAGATTAAAACTGATTTATGCCCAAATATCTTCTCCTATCGCTTCATTAAAAGAACACGCAGGATCCACTCACACAGAGTAAAAAGGGTAAAAATAGGTAATAGGAGATCGGATCCAACAATTGGTGACCCCGACGTGATGGAGACGGAGAAGTGATGGCTGAATAGGAGAAAGAGACACAGCGGACAACTGGGCTACTCTGACAACAACGGCGCCACAAACAAATTAAGGTAAGCAGACACCTTTTCTATCTTCTTCTTCTTTCGGCTTTGTCCCTCTTCAGGGGTTGCCACAGCGAATCATCGATTTCCATCTTTCCCTGTTCTCTGTATCCTCTACTCTGACTCCAACTACTTCCATGTCCACTGCATCTATAAATCTCCTCTTTGGCCTTCCTCTCTGTCTCCTACCTGGCAACTCCATCTCTAACATTCTCCTACCAATGTATCCACTGTCCCTCCTCTGCACATGTCCAAACCATCTTAATCTAGCCTCTCTAGCTTTTTCTCCTAACCTTCCTGTCTGCGTTGTCCCTCTGATGACCTCATTCCTAATCCTGTCCATCCTGGTCACTCCTAAAGAGAATCTCAGCATCTTTAACTCTGCCACCTCCAGCTCTGCCTCCTGTCTTCTGCCTATCGCTAGTGTCTCTAAACCATACATCATAGCTGGTCTAACCACAGTCCTGTAAACCTTTCCCTTCACCTTAGCTGAAACTCTTCGATCACAAATCACTCCTGTCACTTTTCTCCAGCTGCTCCACCCTGCCTGCACCCTATTCTTCACTTCTCTTCCACAGTCTCCACTACTCTGCACTGTTGATCCTAAGTACTTAAACTCCTGCACCTTCACCACCTCTGCTCCCTGTAACCTCACTTTTCCACTGGTCCCCCCTCTCATTTAATGCACATATACTCTGTCTTGCTATGACTGACCTTTGTCAATAAGGGTGAGATCCCACACACCCTCCACAAATATTGGCAAACACATTGGCGCCATCAAGCGTTCCGGTATTGTCATAAAAAGGTACTGAGGAACTTCTGCAGACTTAGACTAACCACAGGTCACCTCCAAAATTAGGACCTTCCCGTCTGAGGTGAATTAACACAGAGACTATGATATCTAAAGGCAGCAAAGTGATTACGTTGATTTCATTTACACAAAGAGTTCTCAAGGCAGCAAAGTGATTACGATTGTGTTTATACAAAGTGCTTTATGGATCATATCATGATGTTCTGATTCCAATGAAGAAAATGAAGTTATGATTACCGTAGTAAAGTGTTGGAATGAATAGAATGGGGTTCAACAGGATTTGCAATGACAAAACTATTGCATTCTGGTTATTAAGAGAATGATATTGTTTTGAGTATTGAACACGATGTTGTGGAACAATGAAGTCATGATCAGTAATTTTGCAACTGCATACTGTAGCGGACATCGCTGCTTGGAACTAACCCCTGCATACCTTTGGTCATCCCCTCACCACTATCAGTGGGATGTGAATCAAATCTGCAACAAGACACCTTTCTGTGACCCCTGTGGAGGCCCGGGATCTACACAAGAACAAAGAACCTTTTGGCCAAAATGGCGCGAACTTCCATTTCCCACAGGAGGATGTTGAGATTACTCTACGTCCCACGCCCTGGATGGTACGGAGCCCCCTTGCTCCCACCATAAAACCATCACCGAAGATATAAGACAATAACACTTCGCAGGAAGTTCTATCAACAAACTTAACAAACCCAGCATTCTTCCTCCGTTATCAGGGACCACCTGCAGGTCGTAAATACTTCCACGCCAGAGAGCAGAGCTGGAAGAACCTGAGACTCAGGATGTTTAATTCAGAAGACAATCATTTTGTGTACTGTTGAATACGTTGCTTTGTATACTTTAGCATAGGTCTTACATATAAGTCAGTGTATTAGTATATGCCAATATATGCGTGTTAATCTCTTGTCGTGTTTTCAGGTCCCTCAGTATTAATAAGAATGTTACTGTTGTTTTAATAATCAGTTCTTCATCAGGACTTTCCACAGATCCCCAAGGACTCACTATAACATGCTAAACTTGTGTTAAGATTAACAGGCTACTGTGATACGTTGTTGGTTAAGTGTGAACCTTTACAATGTGTGACCCCAGTACTTTTATACTATACATTGCAGGTTAGGTTACACCCAACATCAATGCATCTGCCACACACTTCATTAAATTTAAATGACACTTCATTTAATACATAACGTTCACAGACTCTAACATGGTGTTAGAAGGAAAAGTATGACCATCTTTCCCTCCAAAGTTACAAACAAGTTAGAGTTCTTTGTCCTAAGCAATTAGAATTATCTCCGCCTCTAACTTGTAGATTCAACACATGACTGGCCATCCACTGACCAGGTCATGCATATTAATTAGTAACAGGAAACCACCACTGGCCAGGATAAATTCGGACCTCACCCTTAGTTTTGCGGATTTCCCTTTTGTCTCGTTGTCTTCTACTTGTCTTTCAGTCTTAGTTGTTTCATGTCTTTTAGTTGTTTGAGTTTGAGAAAGAGACCGGTTAACTTTAAGTTTGTGTCGTACAGATCGTTCTTTTGTCTTTTAACGCGTTCAGTAACTTTTCCAACGACTTTACTCCTAGTTTCACTATTTTTGTACGTGAAACTAGTAACAGGCACAGCAACCCTGTTTTGATGATTTTTGACATTTTTCTTTTTGTAGTCGCTTACGTTTATTTTATAAGTTTGTGTTGCCTGGCCAGTGCACAGACCTTCTAAATTAAACGAACATTCGACTCCGTGTTATCACGCCTTCACTGACAACTCAGCGCCTCGCAGTGAAACCGCTGATCGCAGCCTCCAGCCGCCTGCCATTCAACCGCAGCTTCCGCGACCCAGCGGCATCTCAGCGTTGCTAGGAGACCCACGGCAGGACCGAGTACCGGCGCAGACGCACCAGCGGATCCGAGAGACATCCACTTGGAGAAGCGGTGAAACCCCGGTGGTCCCAGCCCATCGCTCCTACGCAGTGACGGCTCAAAGTAGGCTTGCTTCCACTCACGTGCGCTCCGAAAGGTTGATGTCAGAAGGTTCATAACACGTCCAAATTTAATACACCCACGACTGAATTAAGACGCAATTCATCCTTAGACATTCCAAACTTTGATGATTAGCGGATCAATAATCACTCATTAGTTTATTTCCTCTTACACCATCTTCGATGAGACATACACACATCACACACCTCTAAACATATAGCTATCATTTTACTCTGCTGGAGTTTAATTACTTATCTCTTTCCCCCTTTGCTTTTCTGTGCTGTTAGTGTGTTATGCTAGGAAATAAACTCTTTCACATTTATAATTCAGTCAGTGTCCGTATCTTCTTTTGTTGTGTGGAACGAGGATCTATTGAGCTTTAGGTTCATATGCTGCCCAGTGATACTAATATCGCTACAATACTTTGCAACCACATACTCGATTGAAGAAAATCAAGTTGATTCTTGAATATGGGATTGAAGAAAATCAAGTTGATTCTTGAATATGGGAAAAAAGGTAATAACGATAATCCTGATGATTATGCATAATCAAATGGAATGTGTTAGCAGACAAATGAAGTTAAAATGTTAACAGAGAGATGAAGTAAAAGAATCATGTGAGAGATGAAGTAAAAGAATCATGTGAGGTTGACTGTAGCTGGAGACAGAAACCAAAAAAGGGAAGTTCGGCGTGAACGAACACCGCAAAAGGGAAGTTCGGCCCAAACAAACAGGATGCATCTGGACATGAATGCCAATTCTGGACATGAACACCAGTTTGTTCCTGTAAAAATGTTTCAACACCTAGCAACAACTTAGCAACGGCAGTCTGAACGCCATTTTGTTCCCGATAAAGTGTTAGAGACCTAGCAACCGCCTAGCAACAGCAGGCTGAATGTGTGCAGAAAGTCACGTACGCCAAGTTGGGCAAGTTGGGTGTAACGTACACGTCATAGAAATTTGAAGTCAGTATAAAAAGTAAAGTACGGAAGAGGACGTGGTTATGCCTCGACCTCTCTCGCGAAAGGATGCATGCTGATCGACCACATCGGGGCATCGCTATTCGGGGCAAAAGAAATTGAACTCAGGAGACAGAGAAGATGAACAGCTAAAATCGCACAAAGAAATCCAAGACTTTTCTCAGCTGAAAAAGAGAGCTTTGGGCTGAAGAGGATTGACCATGTCCACCCAGCTGATGAAACTAAATCTGATTCAAGGGTTTCTTCGTTCATCCTGCTATTGAAGATTTAACAAAGGTTTTTCTAAAGAAGATCAAGACTTTTCCGACGAAACATCAAGTTTTTATTTTGTTAATTTTTCCTTTTTCCCATTTTTATTTTTGATTTTATTTTTCCTTTTTTCTTTTCCATTTTTCTTTTTTTTTTCTTTTTCTCTTTAATTTTTTTTCCTTTTCTTTTCCAATTTTTTCCAGCAATTTTTACAAAGCCTTTTCGAAGAGTTTCTAAAGAACAACAAGATATTACCGACAACTTATTAAGGTAATCATTTTCAATTCTCTAGACTTTTCTATAGACCTGTCAAGTTTATCTAAAGACTTATCAAGGTTATTCCCAAAGACTATCAAGTTTTCCTACGAGTGAACAAGTTTTTGAGCATTTCTAATTTTAATCTTTTATCACGATTTTATTCCTTTTCCTTTTATTTTTCCTTTTTGATTTTTCTCCTTTATTTTTTATTTCTTTTTTTTATTTTTGTTTTTTGTTTTTATTTTTTTTATTTTTTATTTTTCTCTTTTAATTTTTTCCCTCTCTCTTTTTCCGACAATTTTTCTGAAGATTTTTCAAGATTTTTGGATAGACTTGCCAAGCTTTTTCTCAGAGACACTTCAAGACTTTGTACAAAGTTTGAGGACTTTGTGATAGATTTTCAAACTAGCAGTAACGGAAGAACAGTATTGGCCGTACAAAACTTCCCTCTCTCTCTCTCCACCACCAACAATGGACTCTCAGTATACAGCACCAGTTAGAGTTTGAATTCAGTCATTTTTTACCAAGTGATTTCTATTTGAATTCTATTCTTTCATTTATTTTTTTTTTTTTAATTTTATTTTTTTTTTAATTTTAATTTTATTTTATTCTAAACATTTTTTTAATCGATTGTCTTTTTAATGATGATAAGCTGTATGCCCGCCCTTGCTTAATTGAGCAATAAATTTACAAACTGCAGTTAAAGAGAAGTAGTGGACATTGGACTTTGTGATCCACACTTTCAACCACATTCTCAACAGTTTAGGACGAGAGGTGTAGAACATCTTGCAAGGTTCCGATTGGTTACTTTAGCCGTAGAAAATAAAACAGACCCTTGGGGCTTATTTTCCTAGCCACTAAAACTCATCCTAACAACCACACCAAGAGCCCAGATCAGTAAGAGGAGAGCTGCCGTTAACGGGCGTGGCCGATTTGGTACCGGACACCAGGGCTATTCGGTCCGGTGCTAGATCCGAGCAAGCAGGGTCCGACGTCCGGACGGAGGCAGTTAGAAGTTATGCGTGTCTCCTCGCCACCAGCTTAAACAATCCTCAGCCAAGACTTCAAAAGGGACACCACCCTTGGGGGCAGAGGATCGGACCCTTTGAACGGAGAGCTGGACCAGTACCAGGGGTGACTCGGGATCTGATACCTTCATTCCTCTTCTCTCTAGAGCAAACCTCCACCTTTCTAGGTTCTCTTCTAACTGCTGCCTACTCTCACTACAGATCACAATGTCATCTGCAAACATCATAGTCCAGGGAGACTCCTGTCTGACCTCATCTGTCAACCTATCCATAACCAAAGCAAACAAGAAGGGGCTCAGGGCCGATCCTTGATGCAGTCCTACCTCTACCTTGAAGTCTTCTGTCCTTCCAACAGCACACCTCACCACTGTTCTACTACCTTCATACATGTCCTGCACCAAGCGAACATACTTCTCTGACACTCCTGACTTCCTCATACAAAACCACAATTCCTCTCTTGGCACCCTGTCATATATGCCTTCTCTAAATCTACAAAGACACAATGCAGCTCCTTTCTACCTTCTCTGTACTTCTCCATCAGCATCCTCAGTGCAAATATTGCATCTGGGGTGCTCTTTCTAGGCATGAAACCATACTGCTGTTCACAAATCTCCACTTCCTGTCTCAACCTGGCTTCAACTACTCTTTCCCAAACATTCATGGTATGGCTCATCAACTTTATCCCTCTGTAGTTGTTACATGTACAGAGTTGTTACTACAACTCTGTACATCACCCTTCTTATAAATTGGTACCAGAACACTCTTCCTCCACTCATCAGGCATCTTGTTACTGTCTAATATTTTGTTAAACAACCTCGTCAGAAAATCTACCAACACTTACCCTAAGCCCTTCCATACCTCCACTGGTATGTCATCTGGACCAACTGCCTTGCCACTCTTCATCCTATTTAAAGCTTTCCTGACTTCATCCTTTCTAATCTGATCAACTTCCTTCCTAATCATTTCTGGCTCCTCATCCCTACGTTCCCTGTCGTTTTCTTCATTTAACAATTCCTCAAAGTATTCTTTCCATCTCTTCAACACACTTTCCTCACTGGTGATGACACTTCCCTCTCTGTCCTTAATCAACCTAACCTGCTGTACATCCTTCCCAGCCTGATTTCTCTGCCTCGCCAACCTGTACAACTCCTTTTCCCCTTCCTTTGTATCTAACCTCTCATACAACTCCTCATTTGCCTTATGTTTAGCCTTGGCCACTTCCCTCTTCACTTCCCTTGCTCTCTCTTTGTACTCTAGCCAGTTCTCTTCTGTTCTATCACTGTCCCATCTCTTCTTCGCTAATTTCTTTCTCTGTACACTCTCCTGAACCTCAACATTCCACCACTAGGTTTCCTTGTCCTCCTTTCTCTGTCCTGAGGCCACACCTAGCACCTTCCTACCTGTCTCCCTAATCACTGTTGCCGTAGCCTCCCAATCATCTGGGGATTCCTCAACACGGCCCAGCACTGCCCTTACCTCCTTCCTGAATTCTTCACAACATTCCTCTTTCCTCAATTTCCACCATTTGATTTTCTTCTCTGTCTTCACCCTCTTCCTTTTCCTCACCTCCATCCCCATCTTACACACTACCATCCTATGCTGTTTGGCTACACTCTCTCCTGGCACCACCTTACAGTCGCTAACCTCCCTCAGAAGACCTCTTCTACATAGAATATAATCTATCTGTGTAGACCTGCCTCCACTCTTGTAAGTTATCAAGTGTTCTACTCTCTTTTGGAAAGAGGTGTTTACCACTGCCATTTCCATTCTCTTGGCGAAGTCTACCACTTCCTGTCCTTCCAAGTTCCTATCCCTAAGGCCAAACCTGCCTGTCCTTCCAAGTTCCTATCCCTAAGGCCAAACCTGCCCATCACTTCCTCCTCACCTCTGTTCCCTTCCCCTACATGACCATTAAAGTCTGCTTCAATCACTACTCTCTCTCCTCTGGGAATGCTCTTAATCACTCTATCTAGCTCATTCCAGAACTTTTCCTTTTCTTCTAACTCACAGCCCACCTGTGGGGCATAACCACTAACTATATTCACCATTACTCCTTCTATCTCTACCATCACACACATCAACCTGTCTGACTCTCGTTCCTCCACCACATGCCTAGCATACTCTTCCTTAATAATAACCCCTACTCCGTTCCTCTTCCCATCTAGACCATAACAGAACAACTTGTAGCCTCCTCCAATGTTTCTTGCCTTGCTGCCCTTCCACCTAGTGTCCTGCACACACAAAATATCTACTCTTCTCCTCTCCATCATGTCAGCTAATTCTCTACCTTTCCCTGTCATTGAACCTACATTCCTAACCTCAGACTGATACTTCTAACCTTCCCTTATTGGAACACAGTGTTCCTCCTAATTCTTGTTCTGTTGGCTTCTGGGGTTGGGTTCGGTGTGGAATATTGAGTGTGAATTAAACGATTTGCTGTGCTTGGGAATCAACCCCTAGAGTCAGACCTTACCGAATACACTTCAATCTAGAAGCTTGTCTCACTGAGGCCAGTAAATTGACCTACAGGAGTCATTCACCCTCAAGCCACACGTATACATATTTTTTTTTAGAATTTGTATGTAGTACGCACCTGGTGTATTTCACATAAAAAAAAAAGGAAGAGGTTGAAATGGAGGGAGAGTTGAATAGAGGTGTAGGAGTTGGAGAATGGGGAGGAAATACACTGCTCACTGTGGGAGTCCAGTGGGCTCAGACGTGTGAAGATAAGGAAAGGGATCCCCAAAGATAAACGGGGAAAGAAGTTGTAGAAATTGGATGATGTTTGGAACAAATTGTAAAAAAGGGGAAGTGCCCACTTAATTGGAGTCATAATGTTTTTACCAAATTTAATGAAGTACATGAAAAAGATAATATGGATTTTGAAAAACGCAAACAGGAGGAGAAGTCAGAATTAGTGATATAAAAAGAACGTGGAAAAGAGCAAGAGGAGAAAGAGAAATACAGAATGTTGGTTCATACAATGAAGCTGGTGTGTGCAGCAGTATATTTACAGTATGAACTACAACATAAGAGATATGTGACAACGACAAAACTTGACGAAGATAAAAGCAACAGACAATTGGCAATACCACCTACAGTGACCAGTGACTGACATGACCCGACTGTTCCACTCTGACTGCTATTCTTTACCCTGCCTTGGGTAACTGGACTTGTTCTGATCTCCATCCCTATCCTGTTCACCTGTTCAGGCTCATGTTGCAGGTAAAAGATGGTATTTTACATGTGGAAGAAATACAGGACAATGTTATACGCCTTGGCACAGGCCAAGGCGTATAACTAGATAGGAACTAGATAGAGGATTCAATCAGATCACTGACTCACTTAGAGAACTGGACCAACCCAGTCGACACTTTGATATGGATAGAAGCAAGACAGACTAGGTTGAGAAGGAGGAAGAGTACACCAGATACAGCTGCTTAAATTACAATTGGATGATGCCAAACGTAAAGCCACAGACATAAAAAGAATAATAAAAGCAACACCCACATGCTGCAGCAGTCTCCCCCTCAGCCTAATACACAGGCTCAGCCTGCTATATGGCCTCAGCATCAATTACAGTCTCAGCCCCCACCCCGACCTTCACCTAAAACAGCACCTCAGTACAGTTACTGGCATTCTAAACCACAACAGCAGTATTGGGGCGGTCTCAGACCCACCCCAGGAAGGGATGGGAGGGAGGGGTAGAGAGAGAGAGAGGAGCTCTCTACACACAACCACCCCCACCTCATAGGCCCTGTTTTGGGTGTCACCGGTCACTGGCAGAGACACTGTCCACACTTGTCACCGATTGTGACATTCCTCAACGGACAGTCCTTTAATTACTCTGTGAGCAGACCTCATTCAAGATCACAGATATTGTTGGATGTGGACAACTCTCCTGCTGCACTAAGCTTGTGGGCTGATCTGTTGGGAACTGGTGTTATCAGAATATCTGCAATGTGTAGGTGTATTATTTCTATATCAATCCTGGAAAAGATAGATTCATATGTTCCACCCTGACCCTGGATTTACACCGGCTGCGTGTGCGTTGCGTCTCCGATCCGGCACGGCGCCGGATCAAATACGTTTCCATTCTAGTCAATGTGTCCATTTACACCGACTGCGTTGCGTTGCGTCTCCGATCCGTCTCAGCTCCGTCAGTCCGGAGCGCTGCATCGAAAATACGCAGAGGTTCTATTTCTGACGGATGCCGGAGCTGAGACGCATAAATTTGGCACAAAATCCATCCAGCGGGGCAGGAAGTCCAACACAGAAACAAAATAAATATCTGGTTACTTTTCACAATAAAACACTCGACGTTGACACCGGATCGTATTTCATACTATTTCATCAGTACTTCCAACACAGTACATTTATTAAGAGTATTTATTTACGAACGAGCTACTTTCCCATGGTAAAAGCACAAAACACCGAAAAAAAAGTCACACCAGTAAGTCCGACTCTCCTCTGTGTCTCCCACCCGGAGACACTTGTGTTTCTTCCTGGATTTATTACACATACATGAAGTTTCGCGCGATTATACGTGTTTTCACCGCGCAAACTTGTCGGTCATGTGACTGACGGACCGGAGCCGCGACGCAGTAGAAACGCATCCGGTGTAAATGGATGGAGCGCGCTGACGGAGCAAAGACGGATCGGAGACGCAACACAACGCACACGCAGCCGGTGTAAATCCAGGGTTATGCTCCTCTGTCTGACCCCTTCCATGTCACTCTCTACTATGACTGTGACGCTGATGATGTATATTATGACGCATTTCAGGCTGACATTGATGATACTAACTGGTCTGTTACATCCTCTTGTTTGCTGATGGGAACTGAAGGTGTGGCGGCGGCAGTGATTCTTATATCTAAACAGTTAGAATGGTATAAAATGGCTGATGAGGCTGTTCCTCATATCATTCTAGCAGTACATGCTAATCATGAGGCAAAAGAGTTGAGTTCTATGACTAAAAAGCTGCTCGCTCTCACAGATTGGGTACAGACATAAATTCCAAATCTATATTTCTCTCCATCTGCTGAGGCCTATAAACTTAGTATTGTCATACATGATATGGTCACTTTGGAGCACAGGCAAATTGAACGATTTCATGGGAGAGAAACAGTGTGAACAACACACAGTGTAGTGGGACACGTGAACGTCCCAGTATTTACGATGACATCATTGAGACAGAGAAGGCTGGAAAAACCTTTAACAGCACCTCATAACATTCACACATAAAGACATAAACATGGCTGACAACCTGTAAGAGGGAGAACCACATTTGTGTGAGGAAAGAGTTCAGAACGATGTGAGAGTTAGGGCTGACTTACAGACGACGCCGCTACCAGACGCAGACGACGCAGACTATGGATCGCTGTTCAGTGAAGGGTTAAAAGCAGGATTTGCTGTAGTAAGAATGTCACAAGATGGCTTTGAGGAAGTGACTGCAGGGGAGGTGGATGGAAAAGAGTCAGCACAATTAGCTGAAGTACAGGTGATGATAAAGGCATTGGAATGGACAGAAGGAAAATATGTGAATATTAATACGGATTCGGCATATGTTGTAGGAGTAATACAAGTGGACTCGGCCAATGGATCAGGGCTGGATTTTTGACTGCTTGTCAGACTCCTATCAAACATGAGAAGGACATACGACTGACTGACGCACTGATGAAACCACGCCGGCTGACTTAAGAGATTACATGTAAAGGACATGACAAGATGGACTTGTTAATCGCACAGGGAAATAATGAGGCAGATCAGGCAGCAAAAAGAGCAGCAGGCTACTCAAAACAGTATGTAATGTTACAACCAGAGAAAACTGTGTACGATATACTGCCCCCTGTGATGTTAACATGTTAACAGAGGAACAAGAGAAAGCCTCTCCTCTTGATAAAGGTGTGTGGATGGAGAGAGGAGCAGTAAAAAAAGAAGGGGTCTGGAGGGCTCCAGATGGGAGACCGGTCCTCCTACCAGGTTTGATGAGTACTATGTTAAAAGAGGCGCATGGTTTGACACATAATGGAAAGACACAGATGCAGAGACACCTGATTCACTGGTGGCATCCGTTTCTTCCCGCAATGATAGAGAATCACATTAAAGAATGTAATATCTGCTCCTCTTACAATGTGAGATCTACCATCAAACCACATGAAGGGAAGTTCCCCTACCACAATTATCAGGACAAGAAATCATTATAGATTATACTGACATGATTGACAAAGGGAACAGGTATAGATAGCTCTTGGTGGCCGTGGATGCACACACTGTCTGGCCAGAGGCTGTTCCTGTCAAAGCTGAGGATGCTCAAACAGTGATAAAATTTTAAGGAGTCAATAAATTTCAATTCATGGTTTCTAAAAAGGTGAGGTCCGACAATGGGACACACTTTAAAAATAAAGACTTACAAGCAGTTGAGTCACAAATGGGCTTAAAATCCTCATTTGGAGCAGTTTACAACACTCAATCACCGGGAAAGTTAGAAAGGATTAATCAGACACTCAAAACTAAAATCAGCAAAGAATGTGCTCAGTCTGAACTCAACTTGCTTGAGGTCTTCCTATTGCTCTGTTATCAGTAAGAAGCTCTCAGTTCTCTCACTGGATTCACCTTTTATCATGACCATATTATGGTCAACTAACGGCTCTTGTCTAAGTTTTCTCCAAACAGGTCAGAGAGACAAAAGGGGAGGAAACAGAGGGAACACCACCAGTGAAGATGATGTTCGTCTCAAGGAAAAGGGAGACAGCTGGTCACAGTGTGCAACCTCTGCAATAAAATGTGCAATAAAGGCTGTGGAGTGATATCATACACTTAACGAAACTAACAATATACTAACACTTACAATATTAATCCTTACCTATTATTTTCTACTTTGCATGTATGTTATTATGAGTTGTTCCTTGTCTTCTGGTGTCTTGGTTCAGAAAATGGAAGAGCAAAGTGGTGTCTCTCTTATTATCATTAATAGGTATGATGTGTGCTTTAGCTTTTTGCGGTTGTTGTTGTGTGCCTTGTATTCGTTCCCTGTGTAATCGCATTATTATTGCAGCTGTTGAGAAGTTTAAACCCCCACCTCCTATCAGTTGCCTGTTTTCCTTTGGGAGAAATCATCTATGGCTCCTGAAGAAACTGAGTGGACGGATCAGGAGGAGGATGAGGTATAAAGGGGGTGATGATTATGTCTGGTATTGGTGGTAAAACCTCGACTGTTTTGTTTTTGTTCTTTAGAAGTGTGTTCTAAAAGTTGGATTTGTAGGATATTTCACTCAGAATCATCATTACAAACAAAGAATAATAATAATAATAATAATAATTCATTATTAATACACTAAAGTAGTATAAATTAAATTGTATTGTTAAATATATTCATTACATTACAGTTTATTCATTACATTACATTACAGACCATTCAGACCCAGCATAGGTCAACGAATACTGTGTTCTCAGTTAAATTAACATAATGTGGATAACACTTCTATATGGAGGAATGCAGTTAAGAATGCTGCATGCAGATCTGTTGACCATTAGGATTAACCCCAACAGATACCCTTGAGTGAAGAAGGAAATGAAGTAAACAACAACTCTGTTAATGGTGGACAGAGATACCTGAGTCACTGAAGTGTCTAGAGTAAATACAATAAAACTCTAAGTTACAGCTTTCACAAGGAGGACCTGAATCGCATGAGGAGTCAGATGGCGACGACCAATCAGCAGAGGATACCTCCTGAGAAGATCATTAACACCACGGGGAACAGCCAATGAGAAGAAGACACATACATCTGCATAATTCTAACTTTGTATTATAACATACTGGGTCAGGGAAATCTAGTCAGTCAGACTTTGCGAACTGACACGCTTTGGTTTTTGGTCAGGGACTCAAAGATCAGGCCCAGAGCTCTGTTTACTACATTTTGACTGATAGATTAAAACTGATTTATGCCCAAATATCTTCTCATATCGCTTCATTAAAAGAACACGCAGGATCCACTCACACATAGTAAAACGTAAAAAAGGGTAATAGGAGATCGGATCCAACACCTTCCAAGCGTATCTGGCACCCTGGCATTCCAAAATTTTTCCAGACACAAAAATATCCAAATTATGTGTCATTAGTAGCCATTTGAAACAATCAATCATAATTTTTAGAATTTTTCATGGTGTGTGAAAAAGTGTTTTTTATGATTAGTCACAAAAGTAACCAGTAATAGTGACCTATGCTGTGTGTGTCTCTGTGTGTGAAGTCAAATCCTTATATCAAATAATCACTTTTAAAATCCCAGCATTGCCTCTAAATGCTCTTTCATTGTTGAATATTATCATAATATTATTATAATAATAATATAGTGAATGTGTGTTACCAACCATACCATATGAACTGAGACCATTATTACATCAAATCAGTTTCTCCGCATTGTATCCAAAATGCTCTCATTGTGTACTACATCGATATCCACTGAAGAGTACATGTCTCTTCTTGGGACAGAGCTGTATCCACTTGTGATTAAGATCCACAGAAGGTGAGGAGCTCATCCATGTTCAGATTCAGTTGCTGGGTGGAGTAGAGGTTGGACATTTCAGCTCTCTCTCACGGGTGGATAAATCAATAAGGAAGGGGCAGCTTTGATTTTCTGCTGCATTTAGTCTGTATACTGTGCTATCGTTCCAATCATGCTGTTTGCATAACCATATGCATTAAATAGTCTTGCATGAAAATGGCCTGTTTTCCCCCTCATAGTTCATATCAGACTCATCACTGTCACTGTCAAGTACAGAATCTTTCATTTTGAGTGATGATTGCAATGCTGAATGCTAAAAGAGATTTTTGTAGCTGGCTAGTCCTCCTGGGGTGTGTGTATGTGTGTGCATGTGTACACACATATTCAAATACTATACTGTAGTTTATAGTATACAGTATATTATACATTACAGTATATTACAGTATACAGTGTAACTGTAGTATATAGTGTATATATACTGTAGTATATATTATACAGTATATTATTCTACACTATGTGTGATATACAGCATGGATAAAATTACAGACCTCTCAACACATGGTGCAAACAGTACAAAAAAGTAACTGGTGTTAACTGTAATGTAAATAGAGCAATAAATTAAGAACTATATTGAGATGTGCACTGAGATACACAAATACACTTTCTTTCCATGTCAGAAACTGCTTGTCAGCTTCATTAATTTGCTCCAGCTTGACTATATATGGTTAAAATGAACACATTTTGCAACGCGTATACCTGTGTATTTATGTCCTGCTGTTTCTGTGTCTCTGTGCATTGTGGATTTGATTGTTTTATGTGGCTATACTTACTTCAATTAATAGTTTTAGGTGTTTGATACAGGGGTGTAATGATTCAGTTCATCAAATTTAGAATAACTGTTGTGGTGAGGGGAGACCTCAGTTTTGGTCACTGCACCTCAAAACTTAACTGTGCCAATAGATTCCCCGCACACATATATGAATAAACACACACACACACTCTCATCAAACATGGTCCTTGTTGTAATACTGCAGTTCAGTTCAGTCCATATGATTTCCTGTGTGTGTGAGATCACTGTGACACCAAACAGCTTCCACCCTCCCCATACGCACACTCCTGCCTGAGAGCATATCGGCTGGAGCCCGTGAAGATGTGTGTGTATATGTGTTTGTGTGTATTTTGAAGAAAATGATTCATTTGTAAATATTCTCTTTATTTTCAAAGATATTAACTAAAGCAGAAACTGTTAGTGAGCAGATACAGTAACTTTCTGTAGCTTTGTCTTTAATCAGAGATGTCACTGGTTCTTTCACATGTCGTACCAACCTTCACACACCAGCTCCTCACTTGCCTGCAGTTCATCTGATCACAGGCGCAGAGATGAGTGTTTGTATGTGAAAAAGTGGACTCCTCTCATCTGCTGTCTTTGTCAAGTCCCTGACTTTGAAACTTACTTCACCCCCCGACCACCCCGCTATGAAGGGAAAGAACACGTTCCTCTGTCCTCTCAAATCCCTTGTTTGTGTGGACTCTGCTCGTTCAGCGTCCATTTGTCTGATTTCTGTTCCAGAGCTTCATGGAAATTAAAACTTTGTGACTGATTATCATGGAGTGGGTGTCAGACAGACAAACTTCAATGAGCAAAAATACATTATTCTCTTCAACTTTTGTCTGAGCTGAACTTTCTGTCCGCTGCTTGGTCTCAGCTCATCGCAGCAGCGCTGCTCACTTGTCAACCCAGATTTGATATCTCCCTGGGATTTCATGCCGGGAAAAAGTGAGTCAGAGCACTTCAGTACTATATATTGTCTGAAATCAGACCAAACTGCAGCGTGTGAAGAATCAAAAAGTAAAGATGGACGTTACTTGACCTGTAAACTCTATGGTCTACCTGATAAAGTATCTACTGGATGAAACATAACAAAAACCTCATTCAGAATTCAAACTGAAAGTGTGAGCGTGTGCGTGTGAGCCTGTAACAAAAACCTGCAGTATGTTTCTGCATAGACATATCCATACGCACGCAAGCGCACACACGTGCATACACATGCGCAGCTTCAAGTTGAGTTGGGGGCCATCACCATATCGTGGTGGAGAGGTTTGTGTCCTTGTGACTCAGGGAGTTGTGTTTATCTTTATGCTCCTAGTAGGGTCTCCCAAGGCAAATTGGTCCCATGTGAGTGGCCAGACAAACAATGGTCCAAAATCGACATCATGGAATATAGTGGGAGAATCAAAAGGAACCTGCTTGGAGGAAGCCCGGGGCTTCTCGGTGGACCGGACCCAGGTGTCATAGGCTAGCTCTGGGGACATGGAACGTCCCCTCTCTGTGGAGGAAGGAGCTAGAGGTGCTGTGGGAGATGCAGCGCTACCAGTTACATCTAGATCTCTATTCTTTTCTTTTCTGGAGTTGCTGAGGAAGTGAAGCATCTAGCAGGTGTGGGGATACTTACAAGTAGACAGCTGAGTACCGCTTTTGTTGGAGTTTACCCAACACATATTTTGGACACTCAGGTGAAGAGAGTGGCTGAACTGTCAACCGATCACCAGCTGGTGGTGAGTTGATGGGGGAAGCCCCTGGACAGACCTGGTAAATCCAAATGTGTAGTGAGGGTGAACTGCGAACATCTGGAAGAGGCCCCTGTCCAGGAGGTGAGAACTGGACAGACAGAGAACTGGATCAGAACCAAAAGAACGAGATCGCAGGTTCAAGCGGCGGTAATGACCTTCCTCAGAATCGTTCTGAATTCTCCCATAGAGGTGAGGAGCTCAGTCATCCAAGAGCTCAGAGTAGAACCGCTGCTCCTTTGCTTCGAGAGGAGCCAGCTGAGGTGGTTCAGGCATCTGGTTAGGATGTCACCTGAGTGCCTCACTCAGGAGGTGCTCCAGGAAGCCCCAGGGCCTGGGAACACCTCGGGATCCCCCAGTCAGAGCTGGTTGGTGTCGCCAGGGAAAGCGAAGTCTGGGGCTCCCTGTTGAAGCTGCTACACCCACGACCCGACCCTGGATAAGCGGAGGAAGATGGATGGATGGATTTCTTATTAGTATTTTCTATTCATCTTTACTGTTTTCAACCACAAAAGTCAGTAAAAAAAAGTGGTGGTGGAAAAAAAAAATGGTTCAACTGAGTTTCTTCTTCTGTTTCTTTACAAAGCATTAAGATTAAAATGTTAACACAATGCTTTAAGCAATTTAAATTACCTTTTTGCAAAGAGACATGAAATGTCAAAGAATGAGTGTTTTTCTGTCTCAACAAGTCCTCCAGGGTTAGTGAGTCCTTCAGGGACAGCGAGTCCTTCAGGGACGAGTCCTTCAGCAGCAATGGGAAAATGTGCCATCAGAACAAATAGATAGAGATTCATATATAGTGTTCATGTTCAATGAGTAGAGAAAAACTTCTTGATGTCCAGAGACGTGCTGAACAAACCCCGTAAATGAGTCCTCTTAAAAAAGACATG
>NW_027614231.1:0-28580 GCF_965212315.1 Lampetra planeri
ACTGAAACACAGACGCGCTGTACATCGAGGACCAACACCAGAGCAACAAGAAGTCGACAATGGATTTGTGAAGGCTTCCGGTGAATTGTATTTCCACCTTTCCTTTTAAAATGTTGTTGGAATGTCACTACCCATAAAGTGCCGTTACTGTTCCGACTGTGGTTCCCACAGATGTCTCTGGTGCCGTGGAAGCGCCTGCGTCCGGATACTTGGACTGCATTTTTATACAATAGGAGGAAGTGGAGGGTGTGCCGTGTATTATTAACCACGGTCTTGTGGCGTGTACGCTTACCTGAAGGAAATGTCATTAGCTTAACAAACGGACTGGACAAACTGAAATTCTGACCTGATGGTGGCGCTACATGAACAACAAAGATAAAATGTCAGAGAAGACATTGGTCTGGAAAAACCCCACGAACGTGCTTTCACAGAAAATATTTCGTCCGTCCATGACTTCTTTGGTGCAATCAGGGCAAAGATCAGTCAAAGCCTTCTAGCTGACCAACTAGCAGGGACACACTGACCACCTGACCTCACCTTCCTGTGCTTCCTCATCAGCTGCTGCTGATTCTGACACGTCTGACATTCAAGCAAACGCCCACTTCGGAAACTGCGACTGTGCTCTCGTCTCTGTGAACTTCTGGGCTGTGTGTCACATCTGACAGATGGTGAAGACACAATAATACTTATGCGGAGGTTAAATACACAAATCTGAAACATGGTCAGTGGTGTGAGCTTTGGCCATCTGGTACATAAAACACAGAACCTGACCAATAATAATAGATACAATACAGACTCAGACCACAATGTAAAACGCTTTCCACTCATTAATAACAACGGATAAGTGACTATAAACGTGCCTCATCAGGAGGGGAGGGAGCCGTCCCCTCCGTCTTTCTCCTTTGGACCCGGGTCGCTGAGGCAGCGGGACAGTTTCAGCTCGTCCTGCTTGTCGCCGCTCCGACTCGGCTGGGCCTCGTTCACCAGGCTCACAGTGTTCCTCCGGCCGGGATCAGGCCGAGCCGTCGGGTCTTGGGGACTCTCGCTGTCATCGTACGTGTAAACCTGGTTTTCTAGTGGGGAAGGGTGGACACAACGTTAGGGACTTAAGATCAGGCATCACAGCTAAGCATTAATACTATGTGCTGTGACGGGAAACGGTAAACTGACCTGAGTCGAAGCAGACTTTTCTCACAGACGGTTTGGGCTCCGGGCGGTTTGCAGGGACGGTGAGGTAGTGACTCATCTGGGAACGAGATGAGTCAGACCTCCACCAATCAGCTCATATCCAGCCAATGTCATCGTCCTCCATTCATTGATCTCCTCTAATCAGTTCATTGATCATCAAACGTAACTTTGTTACAAAAACAATCATTAGACACCTTGTTACACTAATCATGACCTCTGACCTCTAGTTTTTCTTTTTTGTGAGAACGACAAAGGTGGAACTGAGACTCAGATCCTCCCACATGAGTTGGTCTTATCTCCTCAGAGACTCCGCTCGTCAAATGTCTCCGTGTCGAGATAAACCGCTGCAGCTCAAACTCACCCTCCGCTCCATCTCCACCCTCTGCTTCCTGAAGCGAACCTCGCTCACATTGTCCTCGAAGGGGTCCGTCATCAGGTCGTACGTGATGTTGTGTCTGTACGAGCGAAGCTGCAAAACACGGGCGAGTAAAGAGTGTTACAACGGGCCGGAGGAGCCCAGACACCCACGGACTGACGCGTGGACCTCCTCACCCCTCTGTCTTGTCTTCTGCATGTTGGCCCGTAGAATCTTGCGGATCTCCTCCTCGCGACTTTTCGAGATGCTCGGTATGGCCCTTTGTTGGGGTGGCTCCTTCGCTTGGATGTTTCTGTGGCGGCGCGTGACGAAGAACAATTAGATCTCAGAAAAAAATGATCTAGAATGAAGTCGTTACCTTTAGTGAGACACTGGCCTGAATCTATTGATTCATCTTTATATCTTAGAACGACTGTTTTCACCTTTAGAACCCTGAAGAATAGACTTATTTGTTCTCGACGGGTTCAGAAACACACGCTGATGACCCTGTGACACTATGCTACCACGAATGGTGTTAGTGTGAACGCGTCCGCAGCAACTCCGAAGGTGTCAAAGGCTGAACGGATAAATATCTCCGCTGACGTCCGTCAGCACGTGTCTGCTAACCGACTCCACGTTTCGTTCCGGGTACTCGGGACGACGACTTACTGCATGGAGACAGGTGACACCGGTGACGGCAGCTTGGCAGCGCTGCCGCTCTCCACCAGCATCATGGCCTGTTTCATCTCCAACTTGTTGTAGAAGGAGATGAGCTGGGGCTCGGTGGAGCGTTCGCCCGCGATCAGCCACTTCTTCACGTACGCCTTGTTGAAGCGGTTCAGCCTGGGTGAAACACGGCGTGAGATCAGAGCTGTGGAAAATTTCATCGAAGAGAGATGACTGAATTCTCCATCATACTTGTCTTTCCAGTGGTGATGTCCATAGTGACCACAGATGTCTTCAATTCCTGTGAGAAGATGATCGAGGAACTACAGACACAAAGCAAACAGTCCACGAATAATGTCCCATGTGAATCTGAATTCAAAGTTTGTGTCCTCACCTGCGTGTGAATCTCCTCGTTAATGGAGCCTTTGCTCTCCTTCTTCTTCTTCACGGCCAGAAGCTCCACCAGAGGTCGGATTGTCATTCCCTAAGGAGGAACAACTTCACGTTAACACTGATTCAATACGCGGTGAACTTTATTTACAGTTGTTATTTTAACCTAATATCGATTAGTATCATAAGGGATGAGTAATGTGACATTCTCACCTGAACAAAGACCGTGAAGAAGATGACTGTGATGATGGCGGTGAGGAACATGTCCTTCATCTTGTTGTCCGTCAGCAGGAAGCCCAGTGAGAACGCGATGGCCCCTCGTAGGCCTCCGTACGCCACGATGAACTGGTCCTTTTTGGTCAACTTCACGATACGGAACTCATTGATGATGTATGTGAGGCCGATGACGCCTGCAATGCACAAAACCAGGGGAACCAGGTGAAGGAGTCTACATAACCAACCTGTTTGAGTTCCGTTCAGAACCCACCAAGCTCCATTCACCCCACTACCTCACAGCCTCCAGAAAACCTTGGGGAACACGACAAAAAACTTACCGAGCACTCTGGATACGAGGCAGAGGACGACCGTGACGACGACGAAGGTCCAGTTCCAGGCGTGAGGACCGGCCACTGTGGAAACACCCAGAAAGATGAAGATGAGCGTCTCACTCACGCTGCTCCACATCTTCAGGAAGTATTTGATGGTGGTGTACGACTTGTGCGATATGTTGGCCTCGACGTACGGCCGCATCATCACACCACATGCTATCAATCTGTGCAGGAAGAGAGAAGGAAAACCAATGTTTACTTCACACACTGACACATTGGTCTACGAGGTTCTATCGTCGTAAAGCGTCAACCTACGACATGATTCCAGACAGATGGAAGACCTCGGCGGACAGGTAAGCCATGTAGCTGTACAGGAACACAAACAGAGGCTCGATGACGCGCGTGTGCGAGGTGAAGCGCGACGTGAAGGCTCCCAGGACACCGTAGATCGCGCCCACCAAGACGCCACCGACCGACACCACAAAGAAACAGACGACACCGAGGAGGGCGTCGCCGACCGTCACAGTCCCGGCATGAGAAAACTCCTCAAACAGGTGGTACAACACCTGACGGGACAGGGGGAGAAGTTACACACTGGTTTTGTCACTGAGCTCTGGTGCAGTTTGTTGTTTAGACACTTTTTTTTCCAATGTCAGATTCAAATAGGCAGATACTTCAATCGTCTGTTTTAATTTTCATCTAAAAATACTAATCATTATAATATATTCATACATTACATTCAGTTGATTACGTTTGAAAAAAGACACACTGCTCTGGCGTCCTGAATAGCTGTAACTCACCACAGTGACAGCGTCGTTGAGGAGCGACTCCCCAAACACGAGGATGTGCAGCAGCTCGTTGATGTGGATCTCCTCGAACACGGCCAGGACGGCCACGGGGTCCACAGCAGAGATGATGGAACCAAACAGCAGGCAGGACAGCAGGTCCACGCTGGCCAGCTGTGCACCTTCTAACTGGCACACGGCGTACATCATCCCCCCCGATGAAGAAGGCGTTCCACAGGGTTCCCACCACGGCAAACACCAGGATGGTGCCCAAGTTCTCTGTGAAGGCCCTGATGGGCAGGAAGTAGCCTGCATCGAGGATGATGGGGGGCAGCAGGTAGAGGAAGAAGAGCTTGGAGTCGAGGACGGGGGCTTTTTCTCCGACAGCTTTGATGATGCCGCCCACGAGAAGGCCGACGAAAATCAGCAGGCAGCTCTCCGGAACCACGTTTGACACACGGGGAATGATGTGGAACCCTGTAGAGGAACCACGACCCAGGAGTTGATTTCAGAATAAAACAATGCAAAAAAAACTTTCGCCTCCGTCACTTCGCCTTCTACCTCATACTAAGGACGTTAGCATGATTTTTACTATCATCTTTGTGACCGTCTTGGTCTGAAGTTTGAGATAGACGGATGGAGGGATGGAGGGATGGAGGGATGGAGGGATGGATGTACGACATCAATCCTCGAAAGGAAATTGGCAGAAAGACAAGAAGCCCGACAAAGAACACTATTCAGATACAACAACCATATTTACACTGTTTACATTTCTGAACAGTATGAAATGGTAAAATATGAACTGAGGAGGGGTCACTGGGTCTCTGACAACACTAGAATAATCTCCAGAGCATCACGGACAAGACTTTTGCCCACAGGAGATGAACGCATAAATGATAATAAGCTGAACAGGAGGAGGACGAGATGCAACAGCTCGCTCTCTGTTTCTGTGAGGCGGACCAGGCCTCTGTCATGTGACCTGGGTCCAGGCAGCTGCAACCAATGAATCCTTCCATGTTTTCTGCAGTCAGAGGTCTTGTATGCAGCCGCCCGCGCCCCGTCCTCCGCACGGCGTACACTGGGAACTTTGTTATCGAGCAGTGCATTAGGACAGGAAGTCGGACAGGCCCTCTGAGACGGCAGCTGGACGGGCTGATAACACTGATGAGGAGCTGCACTCTGCAGCAACATGGTGGAAGCTGAAAAACTTCAAAGGATACCCCGGCTCTTCTTGAAACACACAACTAAACATACGGAGGTCATGTGATCTGTCATGGTTGAATAGTTGTCCTTAACGGTCATTTTATGGAACAAGGATAAATAGTCACTGAGTGGTATTCAACGCATGCAGTATTAGACCTCTGCAGACAGATGGGTTTTATTTAGTCTGGAGTCGACTCCTTTCTGGAGGGACACATTTACAAAGTAATCCCCAAGCATTTGCTCTCACCCGTCAGCACACCCAAAAATACATTTGGACCCAAGTGAGTGTCCGACAGAGACTCAGACAAACAAGCAGCATCAGAAATGTTTCATGAAACTGAAACAGATTTGAACTTGACAGAGTAATTCTCAGTTTTCTCAGTAACCTTCAAGGTTTTCGGACGGCGCAAATAGTCGTGTATGTACGGTACACCACAGAATGCTAGCACGAATGTATCGGCAGCGATACCGTCGGTGGTAAAGGATGAAGATATGAACACCATTTTGCTGACACTGATGAGAAAGTAAATCAGGATTTGGGACGTCACTGTTAATTAGCCAACCTAGTCCCAACGTGCAAAACAGTCCAAAGCCGTATTTTTTTCCTCAGATTTGTAAATTTCTGAATTGGTTAATAAGCTGATCAGCAGTTTATTACATTAAATTGATCTTTAAGAAACTTCTCATCACATCATGGCCAAAAGTTCATGTGTGGGGAAAAAAGCGTGCAATACAAATAAATTCAATCTGCACGTTTCAGAAACAATCACACACATTTTAATATCCAGTTTAGTGGCCTTCCAGTGTTACTGCCCCTCTCCCCAATGATGCCAGGAGGAGGAGGAGGAGGAGGACAGAATCATTTGGCAGCTAACGACCCTTCAATAATTCTACTATTACTCACCAAGTTTCATGAGCAGGGCGAGCAGGATCCACAGGGAGATCGCGAATGGCTTCCTGACGTGGTCGTAGTTGACGGACAGCACCGGGAAAGCCTTCTTGTGAGCCGACGAGTTGCTGTGGTGATGCGGGTCCGGTCCAGTCACCGGATCCCGGCAGCTGTCGTTGCTGCTTCCCGCTGCGGCGCCCCCTTCGCCCCCTTCTCCCACTCCTCCTCCTCCTCCTCCACTCCCGGAGACGACGGCGAACAGAAGCAGCAGGGAAACGCACATCAGGCCCGTCAAACGCACACTCCTCCGGCCGCTGGGTCGCCCCGGGCGGTCGACGGACGCAGCCATCTCTTCCCCTCAGCTGCTCGGCTGGAGATCCGGTGAAGAGGATGGGGAGAGTGCAGCGGGTACAGGCGGGTGCGCCGCGGAGAAGCGCACACTTTTACGCACCGACTCCCCAGGAGCGTTCAAATAACGCATAATTGTGAGAAAACGGGCGGTGGTTTCTGCTGCCGACCCAAAGAAACAAGTTATTGTCGGCCGGTGGGGGAAATTACGTGACGCCTGGCCGGAGCTCGTCGGATCACAGTCTGATCCACACACGTTCCTCCATGAACTGTCAATTAACACTACACCTGTCAGACCCACGTCTGTCTTTTTCTCTGGACTGAAAGAGGAAACTCCCACAGCAAAGTCCAGTTAAAGGGACATCTGCTGGAACGGAGGAGTACAGTCACCACAACAAGCACTCATTTTTAAAACGACAGTTTTAGCGATTTAAATACAGTTAGCTCGCTTACACTATTGGCTATTAGCTATTCGCTAGCTATAACTATTAACCGTTTTTTAACGGCTAGTCTGGGGGTATATATGAAACAGTTACTCAGTTAGAGAAGCTTCAGGCCGTTCTGTACTATTTTATAGCTGTTTTCTTTACCTTGTTGTATTAACTTCATTACTGTTACTGTAGTTTAAACAATTCGGAAAAAACTACGTTCGTTAGCGAGACTGAGATACTAAAATTCGCCACTGAACTAGTTACAACTACTTTAGTTTCCTTCTTTGGGGTATGCGTTTGTAAATAAACAAAGTTTTAATTAAACAGATAATGCAATTGAGACAGCTAGCTTGAAGTACTTAAAAGTTCGTCATTTAGCTAGTTTGAACCACGTTGCCTCCTGTTTTCCCTCTGAAATGTACAGGTCTGTGCATTTCCTGCGGCACAGGACATGCATGGAGCTTTTTGAGCAGATTAGTGGTTTGAAATAACTTTCAGCACAAGCTTAGTTCACTCTTTGTGTTCTGTCTGCCCCACAGCAGAGAAGAAGAAATTAGCCAAACCAACAAACATGGCTGTTTCCCACAGCTTCATGTCTTCTCCTCTGATGTCTGGTCATCAGAGGCTCACAGAAGCACACATCTACAGGATGTAAGTTTTAAACAGAACACATTCAGTGACAGTGCATTCATGTCAGAGCTAAAAATCACTTTCATCCACATGATTTGATCCATTTACACATCTGCGCACAAGATCACAGACATTAATGTTTATTTGAGAATTTGTTTCTGAGAACAGTTAAGATAATAGTGTTAATTCATTCTTCTAAAATTCAGTAAAAGCATTAAATACAATGAGTTAAGGTGATGATGCTTTTAAATTCATAATCACAAGTGAATAGAATAAACGAAAGGGAAAAATCTGTGTAGATAACAAGTGTCTATCTGAGAAAATATGCATAGATGCCATTTCCTCTAATTCCTCAGTGGAGATGAGTGGTAAAATATGCTGCAGGGTTGTATTCTAAATAGGGAAAAGTATAAATATAAATGGAACTGCACACAATAAAGTACAGAAAGTGCACTGGGGGTGATCAGAACATTGTGTTTTAGGATACACAGCCACTGACGTGACAAAATATAAAACAAAAAACACACTGTTCACCCAAACTTCAAAAATACCATTAGCAGCTGTTATGTAAATAATGTGTTAAGCTGTTATCTTCTCAATCATAAAAAAAATACTGCAGGGGGGTACTGAAATACATTCCAGTTGTTTTCTTCACCCACTAGAATGTTAGAAAAAAACCCTGAAATTTAGAAAAAAAAAGAGACAAATCCTTCTGCTGACATCTGAACAATGACTTACATTTTTGCTCGTCATACATTCCTTCAATCGACACATACATAAACCCGCTCGTCCTCCTCAGACACTCATCTTTGACGGTCCACAAACATTCTCCCACGTGAATCAGTCCTCTTGACTGAAGTCAGATGTCTGTCTGATTTAGCTGCTCTCTTTCTGCCATTTGCCTGGCGCTGTACAGACTCACACAACATCCCAACTGCAGCCATCGTCATGGCGATGGGATTGATGAGACTGTCCTGTGGCTGCATCCGGACCTCACCTGATACCTGCCTCTGCAGGGAAGAAACGGACAGGCTTGGCTGCACATGTTCACACAACTTTTTTTTATGGTTCAGGTTTGGATGATTCTCACTAATACTGTAACAGATAAAATGTTGAAACAAACCTGCAGAATAAAAGTCCCATCCAGTAGAGTTGCAAGCGATCAGTTTATTCCCAAGCAGGCAATTTTTCAGTTTGTGATTATGGAAATGTTGCACTCAAATTGACTGCAACTTTGATGGATTTGATCACTGAATTCATACATAAATGACCATGGTTAATAACATTTGTACACCGTGTTGCCTTTCCAGTGCAGCAATCTGAGGTTATGTAAAGCCTCTGAGATGAGCTCAGATGTATAAAATATTCATTTGTTGCAGTTCTTCAACTTAAAGTACTCAATAAAGACATGAATGGAAAAAAAGTGCTGTTAATTATTGATGGGAATTAGTGGCTTCATCACCTCTGTTGAAAGAACGAGATGATGTTTTTGTGTGAATGCATTGAAAAGCTGGTTTCTTAAAGAGGCACACACCTGGAGGAGACGGAAGTATCCTGGTGTCAGTCTGCCCAGTCTGATGATCATTTCTGCTGCTGGAGCTTCTCAGACAAGACAACAACCAGTAGGGGGGGGGGAAACACAGTCGGTTCAGTCCCCCTGTCAAGATTTCACCTCTGCTGTATTTTCTCCGAAATTCCTCAGAGAATCAGAGACTAAACAAAAGCCCTTAAAATGTCCATTTGCAAACTAGTATCACAACTTGCAAAAAAACAATTTTTTCAACTCATCATTACTTTCTGACACATGAATCTTTGGGCAAAAAAATTGTAGTTACATCCAATAATTTATCACATTCTTCAGTTATCAGAAAGACAAGTCATAATTTAAAAATCATTTTTTAAGCACACCTGTGGAAATTAGCATCAATTTCCATTGTCCCTGTAATCCTAATATTGAGATGTTTGGCGTAAATAAAGATTATTAAATCGGATAACCTACAAGTTTGTAGAGCGTCTCCAGAGGTGATAACGTGGTCTGCCTCACAGCTTGAAGTTTCCAGGAGTGCCCATGCACACCCTTGATGGCTGCAGCAGCTCCTCACCCGCCGGCCGCCAGCATGTGAAGCCCTCAGCAGCCTGAACAAACAGTGGCAGCCTGTCACACTGTCGAGCCTCCTGTGTGTGTGTGTGTGTGTCTGTCGTCTATACAGTGTGCACATCCCAGTCCTGTCTGCTGGGCTCAGCTCGCACAAACACACTCACGCTGCATGAAAAGCCCCGACCTGTCAGAGACCATTTGCTCATCCAGCCAGTAAAAATGAGAGCTGAGCAAGAAGCAGCTCTGTGTCTCACGCTTGAAGGAACATGTGTGTTAATGTGTTGCAGTAACTTACGTAACCCCAAAACACTTTATACTTACATACAAGTGTCCCCAAATGGGCCATGCGAGGGACACTGCTCCCTAACAACGAGCTTCCACATGAAGTTCAGACCTCCAGGATACAGGATACAGACACATCATTTCGTATTTGATGGCGTTACATAAGGCCTGTTTCCCTGATGCCACACTGATTGTTCAGACTCACATTGTCGGTTATATAAACATATAGCCAGAGGATACAAACACATTTACTGAGGTGTTTATGGTTTAACAATATGATGTGAAACATCGATTATACATTTTTCATATGCATACTTTCAGCAAAGCTCGTGCAACACATGCAACTGTCTGTGTGTATGTGTTTGTGTGTGTGTGTGGGGGTGGGGGGGTGGGGGGCTGCAGGAGAACAGGATAAGGATTGTGACTTCATGTCTGCATTTGCAGCCAAGGTTATTGACAGACAGCGGAGACACTGGTGTTTGTCGACATGAATGGAGACTACAAACCAAGTGAGCAGTGGTGGTGACCCGGTCCTGTCATGGACATGAAATTAAATAAAAGTCCCATTTTCAGTCTCTTAGCTGAAACATCCAGGTCACACTTGATGATGGATGAGTCCCAGTCACCTCCAGTTATGATTTTGCGTAAAGCTGTTGACCGTCACAGACGAGGTAAGAGGAAATGTGTGAAGCTGCATTCAGCCAGGATGTCCAGTCTTGTATCAAAACATTGCTTGGGTCGCTCTTGATGGGAGCTCGGGCTGGCGGCGTGGTCACGTTTCCGAGCATCGGTGCGCACCGTGGTCGACGCCGCAGTCCTATGAATGTTTAAACACACAGAGCCATGATAACATGAACGCTGAAAAGAAGACTGAAAGAGTGATGTTCATATTCACAGACGTGACTCTGGCTCTTAAAATGTCCGGCGTAATGACTTTCAGTGAAATGAAATGACGAAACACAGCTTCTTTAATTGCATGTACAATATTTCATAATATTTTTTTAACTTGGGTCAATTCAGCCCAAATGTTGTGGGTGAGTATTATTGTTGTTGTTGTTGACAATAATAATACCAATAATAATAATAATAATTTGGGTGATCAATAGCAAAACACACATCTTTAGTTTGCACATCTTTCCACCTCATCTGCATCGTGCCATGCCAGGACAGCTCTCCCACGATCTTCGATAACAGACAAATGTGATTCACCTCTGCAGAACGGAGTGATGCACCCTCTGGTATCTATTTGGCTCTGGACGACCCCCTTTGTCCTTTTGCTTCCTGTGTATATGTGAGAAATAACAGTCAAGTTTTTTTTTTTGTCCTAAAAGAGCCTCAGATGACTATTTGCACATTCATCGATAGAACCTTCAGCATCTCCTGCTCTGAAGTCTTGTGGTCACATGACTTTGTTATAAGCCCCTGTTGTTTCAAATGAGATTTCACCTGTGACATTGAAGAAAATAGAACACGTCATGAGATGAACAAATAATAGCAAGAGAAACCATGTCAGCAAGAGGGCCCCCTGGTGGCTGTTTGCAGTATGCGCATAAACCCTGTCTGCACCTAAAACAACAATTACAAGTCAGGTTTTTAATCATTTGAAACCTTTGAAACGGGAAATGATGTCATGATTGACAACCACTAAGAGTGAAGAAGCTGCAGATGTGAAATTGTGCAGAAGAGATGGTGAATTAGCCTGTAAGGTACAGATGTTAGCCTGTTAGCAAGTAACAGAAACAGGACCTCTCCTGCGCAGACTGACAACATGGCAGCTGTCACTGCTGTTTTAATCTCACACAGAAATTGGTCTCAACGAAACAGCCAGCACCTCAGCGTACATGACATGCTCCTCCTTGACGTCCTCCTTCTCCCCTCGCTCCAGGATGCTGGTTTGCTCTGCTGCCACCCTCCTCGCCTTGTCCTCCGTGATCCCATGAATGGTGCTCAGTGCCTCCTTGTCAGGTGTAACCGGCCTCAGACCGGCTGCCTCGAATTCCCTGCTGATCTCGTCCCACACCTCACCAACCTACGGCCACACAACGTGGGGCAACGTCTTGGGATTCCCGATCAATTTTATAACTACAATTTCCATCCAAGTATGTTTTTGTTTTTGACCTTGAAGTCCAGATATCTTCTCACAATACTCAGGGGTAACGTAATCTTTGGCTGACAATCCCAGAAGCTCCTGAGAGCCTGTAAAGAGTTTAAAACATGTTTATCACTTTCCTGTTGTGCTAATCAATGATATTTCAGAATTCATGGAAGTACTTTGACATTGTATGTGACTTTCTGTCAAAACACAATAACAGACGTATAAAAAGACAAATAAGATAAAATCGACATATGTACGTATCTAGTTTACTGCACATGAGCCACATGCTGCCAAGTTATTAAACACTTCTGAACCCGACCTTCAAAGCTGTACCTAGTTTGCAGAAGATGGAGTAAATCTTTGCCCTTGAGTTCTCTGACAACTCCAGGACTGCCGCACTCGGCACGTTTGCAGGACGCGAGGACGTTTCCTCGCAGCCGTGGCTGAGAACAGGTTTCGTGGGATCTGAGGATGGAAAAAGCAGTTTCAGCAAGCTCTTTTAATACTATATGGGAATATATCACCCACAAAGACAAAGTTCAAGTTTTATTGCATTACAACATTGCCCAGCTGGCAAAAGTGTGAATATATTGTGGGGAACTTTAAAATTAAAAGGCTTCAGCCTTGTTGAGGCGTGTGGCTTTGATGACATCATCAAATGGCATCTGGTTACTTTTGATACAGCCACTGACAAAATTCCTTCCATATTCCTTAAAAAAATCCTGAAAATTCTCCAGCTGACATCAAACATTTTCTATTTGGAAATCACGTTGTTATATGGTGTGGGGCACTTAAAACACACATTCAGCAGATTCGCAAAAACGCTTCAGCTCTGTTCATCAAAGTCTGGTACCTTTGATACAGCCTTTGACTGCGTTCCTTAAATAGGGTCAAAGCAGCAGACTGCAGAGCTGTAACCTTCATCGTATCATTGGCAGAATGGGTGTTCAGTACTCTGTCCCTGTCGGTGGGGATGGACCAGCTCAGTGAGAATCCTTCCATCCAACAAAGCAGGTGAATTGAAGCTCGTGACAGCGAGCAGCATGTCTGTGTGTGAGCAACATCGTCAGCTAAGGGAGAGCAAAGGTGAACTTTCTGGAGAGAAGGACTTGGGGTTGGAGGTGGAGGAGCCTCAACATCCGCCTGAAAGGGGACAAGAAGAGGCTGAGCACATGCTGGGCCAGGACCTGGATGCTGCACCAGCCAAGATGGAGGAGGAGAGTCAGGAGGAGAGTCAGGAGGAGAGTCAGGAGGAGACGTCCCTCTCAGGTCAGAGAATCAGAACACGTCTTCTCTCATGTTGGAGAATCAGGAGGACAGGTCCTCTCTCATGTCAGAGGGCGACGACAGTGAAAACGGAACCCACATGGTGACCGGACCCGGGGATCCACACGCTGATGTGAATGAGCTCAGACGGCAGTGGGAAGAAGAGAAGTCCAGCCTGAAGGACCTTGTCGGGAAGTTGGTCGATAGCCACAACAAAGTGCACGACCAGGTCAAAGTCCTGAGTGAAGAGAAGGAGGTGCTCCTCTCACAGCTTGAGATGAAACGCAGGAGAGTCACACCCGATCCCGCTGAAGACGTACGCCGGCTGATATCAGCACTGGAGCGGACGTACAGGGACCTGCTGCAGGAACGGCACGAGCGGAAGCAGGACAGGGCCTTTTTTCTGCGGACTTTGTGCGAAATTGAGGTGATGCAAGGCAACGCAAACGCCATCAGCGGCATCCGACCTCCGAAGCAGAGGAAAAAAAAGGCAGGGAGGTTGAGACTGGGCAGCCTCTCAAAATCCGCGCAACAGTTCTTTTCCCGCATCTTCAGATCGTCGCCACTCACAGAAAAAAAGAGACAAAATAAATTATGTTTAAGTTAAGACTTGAACTGGACCCGCGCGGTTTCCTGTCGTTCAGTGACCGAATTTGTGTTTTTGCATTTTCAGATCACACTTTGTAAACACATTGTGGAGCGAAAAAAGACGATAACCTGCTCAAAGGCCGCCTTTGATACAGCATTTTGACAGAATTCTGGCATCCTCTCACATCAGACAGCAACAGTGAAAATAATGAATTCATGAATAAGTCTGCTGATGTTCATTTCACATTTATCAAATTCTCCAATGACAGTGACCACTGGAAACATCAGTGGAGACATCAAGAGAAAACTCTTGTGTTTGACCAGAAGTAAATGATAAGGGTGATGGGCATTTAATTTAATTTAATTTAATTACTGTGTGCACTATTTATAGTGTCACATTTTAGTTTTTTCTATCTTAAATGTCTGGCACCTTCACAAAGACAAATTCTCGCTACGTACAATACATACTTGGGCAATAAAAAACGATTCTGATTTCGATAAGTAGAAAAACAGCCAGCATTTAGAGGATGAATTGTTTTCACTGCCTTTGAACATGTGGTTTGGTTTGTCACCAGTCCGCTGAGGTGAGGAGAGCTTGTGTTGTTTTGTGTCAACGTATAATGTCACAAGTAGTGCAGCACTCTTCCTGCTGAACTGAATAGAGCTAAATCCTGTAATGACCTGTGGTCAGTCAGCTGGCTACAGACCTGCGATCCCTCCATGCTGGTGCGGCAGACTCCCAGCTCCGCCTCCTCCTCCCTCCACAGCTGCAGCAGGAGACTTGGGGCTGTCTGACCACTGTCGCCTGCCCAGGTCAGGATGTAAGCGAGAGCGCTGGGATTGTCACAGAAGTCCAGCAGGGTGGCGAGAACGACGCCGTGCACACATCTGGGGCTTGACTGGGGTGCACGCAAGCACGCACACACACGCACAGAAATAAATGCTGAGCAGACAGTGTTGATTGTCATTAAGTCTATAGCACCCAGCTACTTACACTGAGAAGGTCAAGCAGGAGAGACGCACCCTCTTTAGCCAGAAAGTAGTCCTCTGTGGTGTAGCAGCCCACAATGCAGGACCTGAGGGGACACAGCCTAGATCAGGACTTGACCTATGACCCCTGACAGCTGTTTCACTCCAACATGCAACAACCTCAACAATAATAATAACAATAATTGTCATTATTGATTTGATTGCACTTTGCCGCTATCTCAGTGTCACAGGTAAAATAGTTTTTTAAAGAAAAAACAACAACTGGAAATATAATATTTTATGAGCAGTAAAATCAGGCAGTTTGATTTAAAGTTATGAAGAAATGTTGATTCATGGAGCTGGACTGACCACACACAGTCCACTGTGGACAGGATGAGCTTGTTGTGTCCCAGGCCGCTGTAAAACTTGTCGCAGCCTTTCCTGAGGAAGTGAACGGTCATCTCCACTCCCTCCGACCCAAACAGCTCCTGTGGGACAACAAAACAAGGTCAACAAATCAACAAATATATCTCAGGCTATCCGTGTCAAACTATCAGTGTCGTTACGGTTGCTGTACTTTTCTGTGCATGTCGTCCTCACACAGTGCTGAGAGGATCAGCTGAATGTCGGACTTGATCTCCACAATAGTCGCGTCCTCCTCGTCAGGATTCGCCTCCATCTGCATCAGGATCCCTGGGAGCGTCCAGCAGATCTCAGTGAGATCCTCGGCGGTGCCGCGAGGGTCTGATATCTGATGTCATTTACCCAGAAGCTGGTTGATGAAGCCTTGATCACACAGGTCCTGGTTGACTGACTCGTCACCCATAGACGTGACGGATCGCAGCACTCGGATGCAGTGCCACATCTGAGCCTTCCTGCTGCCTGTCACTGTGCTGTGGACGCTGTGGAAACCAGCGTGAGCATCTGGAACAGAGGAAGGGTGACTGACGACTTTGTGTTGAATATGTGTTGAATGGTGCTATACATCATCTATCATTATTATCCTCATAGTCCTCACCACTACTATTGTAATCCTAATAATTAGCGTTATAATGATAAATCCCAGGTTGAATTAGATTTTTTTTAAATTGTATTTTTCCGTGGCTGGGTTGAGGTAATCATGTCTGACCTTCCCCGACGCACCCAGTCAAGCAGGAGCAGCAGGCACACGTTTCCCTGACAGGACATGTACTCGTCCAACATGAGTGGAGCGATGGTCGTGAGGACAGCGAGCGCATGCAGCTGAAGCGTCTCCTGCTGTGTGGGGGACCAGCGAGCCGCACCTGACCTGCTCTCAGACGAGGTCGCAGGCGGCTTGATGAGAGTCAGAAGAGCAAGCATCACCTGTTCCTCCTTATAAAGCTACACAAGGAAATAATGTCAGAGATGTCACAGAGATTCATCAGTAAATGTGTTTTGTTTTTTTACAGGATAACTGACCTGAATTGCAGCCAAGTCCTTCGACATTAAAATCAGCAGATTCAAAAGCAGCTGCTTCATCCTCAGGTCCAGGGTGTTGTACTTCAGCTTCAGATTGTTGACCAAAGGGTTCTGACTCTTCACTGAAACACAGTGAATAAAAAGTTGTTATTATGTGCCACTCAGTTCAATTCAAATCTTCACAAAGGGGTTAAAATAAAGGGTTTCCTTACATTCTGGAAAAGTGGTGACAACCAGCAGGTTTTTAGCAAATAAGCTCTCCTAAAAAAGCACGATGTAAAGGGAACGTTTAAAACATCTGACAATATCATCGTGGAATATTATCATATCATTCATTAGTAATTAGTACGTACAATGAGAAGAGATTTGGGATTTTCTGCGACGAGAGACGTGATCACGAGAAGATCGTTTCTGAGCTGGAGGTCACAATGTCGCAAACTGCACAGCAGCTGGTGAAAAAACGCCTCTTTCAGAGATCTACAGCACAAACACAGAGTGACAAATATTTCCTTCGGGGGATGGAAGACGTTTTAATTTTTGACTGTGCATCGATTCTCATGCTTGCACATACAGGGACACACTCGATGCTGCTCAGCTGAGCAGTGACCTCGTCCTTGCTGCCTCTCTCCAGAAGGTTTCCAGAGGATTTCGGTGGAGCGGAACAGGACCTGGCCGGACGAGTCGGGATCGTTCATGTGGAGACAGATCATCTCTGCTCCCCGTGCACTCAGTATTAAAGCACAATTGATATCTGTGTTGTCAATTAAAAAGCAGATTAAGGGGAAACATTAATGGTTAAAAAAAGACAACCATTTGACCCGCTGACATTGACACAAGGACACTTAAAATCTGTGTTTTGATTGTCCGTCTGATTGTTATTTGGTAATGAGGTGATTTTAGTTCTTGAGAGGGGGCTACTTTATCTAATGAAGGAGGTCGTGCGTTGGATTGACGTGCCTGACCGATGACGTGCCAGCCTCTGCTCTCTCTATGAACTGGAATCAAAACAGCTACTAACCGGAGGAGCTGGAGAGGATCTGAAGTGTGTGCAGGAGCTGCAGCTTGATGGCGGGCTGATTCCTCACAACGGCCATGGACAGGAGCAGCGTCTGGGCCAGGTCGCTGTGCTCCAGCAGCTGGAGCCTGTAGCCTGGAGATGTTGGCCAGAGCCCTGCAGGAAGAGAGAGGAAAAATACTGTACAGTCTAAATGTAATGATTCAAAACGTGGATTTGAAGAAACGAACAATAAAAAGCAACAAAAATATAGAAATAATAAATATCTGTCTCTGTTATGATGTGATGAATAAGAAGATTTGCATAGACGCCCTTTTCTTTAGACAAAGCGTCAAAACATGATGCAGTATGCTCATCATCTGGCTAAACAGCTAAACTTGGTGCATGATGAGGTGCATCATCTGTCAATATCGAAACGGACAATTTGAAGAAGGGCACCATTGTTTTTTTTTTGTTTCCTGGTCCAGACATGCTCATTGCTAAGTTTGTTAGCACCATTTGTATCACATAGTCCATAATTTTGGCGATTAGCTGTTATTAGCTTAAACCAAATTCTCATGTACAAACATGAATCAATTGTAGAATGGATCTTTTTGGTGTTTTTTTTGTCAGTGGCACTTTGCTTCTGCTTTTCTTTCTGACAATGTGTGAAATTATTAACTTCCTGTGACATTATGTGCATTGCCCTTGTTACAAAACTGTGACAGGCCAGGTATCAGCCAAAGTGACCGTATCACTAAGACTCACAGACATGACAGAAAAGAAAAGAAAAGAAAAGAAAAGAAAAGAAAAGAAAAGAAAGAAAAGAAAAAAGAGAGAAAAAGAGAGTCTCACTTAGTAAAAGTCTAGAAAATCGGTAGTCAGAGTTGAGAGTCCGAGGCTTTGGTTTGGCGGGACAGTCCCTACCATCGAGCAGCTGTTTTGGACCCACGGAGCTGTAGAATGATTTCACAGATTCGACTAACTGCTGCCGCACTTCAGCATCTGGACACCCTCATCAAACACCCTGGCAATGGGGGAAAGACACATCTGTCAAATGGTTCAAAACATATTCTGTGTAAACCAATGGGGGTTCAACTTCAAACTGATCTGAACAGACTAACGCTTATATGACACAATCCAAACCAGTAGGGGGCAGCATATCACCAATGGGGTGTCCAGCCTTATTGGAGGAAAGAAGGAAAACTCTTAATACACCTGTATTTTGATTATGGATTGAACTGATGAGAATGCTCATATCGGCCACAGAGTTTCCTCCATGACATTCACTTCCATCGCCTCCAGAGAAGGTTAGCTCAGGTAAAAGTAACTTGGGATTCTCTGAGTATGAGCTCAGCTGGACTCGCCATAGCTGAAAGGAACAACATGTTTGTACGAGATGAGACAGACTAGTTAGGTGCTAGTCCCTTTAATAACCGTACCCATGTGAGACAGGAAGCATGTGACATCCTGAGCATACTTCAGCTCATCAGACGCTCTCTCCTTCAGGAAGGGAAGCCTGAGATGGAAGCAGATCAGTGCTGTGACGTTCACACGGGTGTCACAAGAGAAGAAAATGAAAACACAATAACTAGCTGACAATAAATGTGATTCATACCCACATAATCTTTAGCGCCTCACACAAAATGGACGCATACTCAGGATGATCCTTCACTTTCTCAGCACAGATGTTGAATATTTTAGCAATGTGCGTCAGCTCCTTCAACAACTGGGGGTAGTTTAGGAGGTTTTGCTGAAGTGTCTTTGCGCATGAAGAGACAAATGAGGTGAAACATGATTGTGATAAGTCAGGTAATTTCCGAGCAGAGAAAATGCTGACAGACACAGCGCTCCAGCTGTAAATTGGAGTCATGGGAATCATGTGTTGCTGTGTGTTCAGCGTGCATGAGAGCAAATCTATTTTCATCGTCATACACCGGGGACAGTGACGGGGAACATACGACAGTCAGCCGCAGTATATGACACCTTGATGTCATATACTGAGGAGGAGAAGGGGTTCTTGAAGAAGTCAGGTATGATTAGCTGATTATGATCAGATTACTGAACAAGAGTAGATCCAGCAGAAAAAGGATACAAAGCCATTTTGGTTCCTCTTTAGGAGTTTCTTCAGTACAAATATGTGCCTCTCCTTCAAATCTGTCTGTTCCAGAAATATACAGCATGACGATTACACAGAGCAGAACTTGAAAACTGAACAAATGCAGTAATAAAAAACTTGGCGACATTCACACTTACTGTCAAGGGATCTTGAAGAAGATGAATCACCCTCGTGAGTTCAAGACTTTTAACACAAGCCTGTTGAGAAAATACAGCTGAAGTTTACAGGTATGAAGGGACACACATCGGTTGTCGTGACTTCTTCAGCTGTAATACTAGACTGTCAGTGGGAGTATTATCCCATTACACTATAATAGTATGACATTCATTCTAAAATTATGCATTAATAATGATGTATTATATTGTCATCATATTATAGTATTTTATATTAATATATTATATGATGGATATTGTGCATTTTTATTCAAAAAACAAATGAGAACATTCTCGTACATAACGAACCGAGTGGATTGTGTCGATCGTCAGTATGTGTGTGTGTGTGTGTGTGTGTGTGTGTAAACTGATATTTACCTCCTGAAGAGAATACTGCTTCCTGTCCGATGCTTTTGGTCTGATCACAGGTATGTCCGGTTTCCTTCTGTGAACAACTCTGCCCAGATCCATCTCACGACTCACGCCAGCAAACATTGCCATTCATGTTAAGTTCGATTAACTGTTTTGAAGACGTTAGAAATGACGTACGCAGTGTTAAATACTGCACTTAGATTAACTATCAAAACGTACGAGTTTCTAATTCGACTTGACCTTGGCTTTGCTGTCCCCATACAACTCCATCAATCCTCCTCCGTCGCCTCTCTCGGCTTTGACGGTTTGTTTGACCGCGTACTCCAGTTACCATGGTTACAGCGTAGTACGGCGAGCAGCGGAGTTCAAATCTAACCTGGACCCAAACGCCCATTTCCTCTTTAAAACCGGAAGTACTATTCTACCAACAACAGCGCCTGTATTTCCAACCACAACAATAAAGTGGAAGCGAATCCACCAATAGAAACGGACACAGGACGAATCTAAACGTCTATCAAACGCGCGGTTCAACTCCGCGGTGTGCCATGTTGTCGGACGCAGGTTAGTCTCCATCGCTAGCTGCTAGCTACATGCTAAACGTGACAGATGGTTTAAAGAGCTTACTGCTGTTGGAACTGTGTCGTACTGTATCTCGTGTTTACCTGCTACGTCACCAGGTGTTATTTATTCGCTGGTTTGTGAGTGTTTCCTGTAGAGGAGACACTTTTCGGCCAGCACGTTGTGTGTCAGACCGATCCATTGGTGACAACAAAGGCCCCTGTTAGATCAAGATGTGTCCCCCCTCCCCCGGTCAGTTGATGTTACCTGGCTTCAGCACCTCAGAGGTCACAGCAGGGTGAGGGATGGGGCTGGGTGCACGTGGAAGTGAAGGCGGTAGAGATTAACACACAACACCCCCGTCTGAACCGAGCTGCATTGTCCTCCTGTTGCTGGTATGCCTCTGATTTGTCCTTTGTTCTGGTCACTGATGGTTAGATTACTCTGGGAATGCCTCCGGTGCTCGGCGAGCCAGAAAAAGGAGTTCTGGAGAGTCACCTGGGGATGGCCAGACTCTACGCACCTCTGGAAGGCAGATCAATGTCAGGGTGAAGCGCACCAATAACCCCCCACCTGGACAGGTAAACTGCTCCTGTCCTAGTGTGTCCTAGTACTGGTCACAAACAATTCTTTCCAATGAATGACTCTTTTGAGTGAATGAACTGTACTATATCACTTACTGAAAAGATTTGTTCATTTTACAGTTCAGCAGAGTGAACTGCTGGTGAAGAACCTGATTCGTTTGGTCTCTATGAAACTCTGTGAAACTGTATTTGAACACTAAGAGATCGACATTCTTAATTACATTACCGGGCAACGCACGATCGAAATAACATTACAGTTCATAATGAATGATTTTGTGAATGAATCTCTTGAAGGAATCTTTTTACTGAATGGATTCGTGTGATTCAGTACACCTAAAAAAACTGTTTTGCCCATCGCTATTCTGGCTGCTGAACCATCACATGGATTTGCATGCATTTGTGCTCTTCTTCCTCTGAAGTTGCCCCCCCCCCCCCCCCCCCCACTCCAAACTTCATGGGATCCCCCCTGGTTCCATACCAGGACCCGTTACTTTTTGAAGGTAGACAGGTAGCAATATGAATGTTTATGTGTTAAATCAAGGTGAAAATTATTACTGTCCATGTCTAGAGACACATTGATTTATTATTTTTAGCCTTGTTTAGCAACAAAGATAAATTCATTTGAGCTATTGTGTTTGAATTAAGTTTCTAATGACCTCGTCTTCACTGGATTCTAGAGCAAGAGAAAAGCAACAGACACAGAGGAGGAAGACGACCTATCAGAGAAGAAGTACAGGAAGTGTGAGAAGGCTGGATGCTCTGCCACGTATCCTGTGTGTTTCGCAAGTGCATCTGAAAGGTCCATATTTTGTTCTCACAGTAACACAGAAATGCAATCAAATTGCGATGGCGGGATGTTACGGTCATTAAATGATCGTTCCCCTCATTTTCAGATGTGCTAAAAATGGATATACATCTCGCTGGTATCATTTGTCATGTGGCGAGCATTTTTGCAACGAGTGCTTTGATCACTACTACCGAAGGTAAAGTACATTTCCAAAGAGCCGCTCTATAAAATAAATACAAATATAATTGGGTTTTCTTATTTTTTTTAATCTTGTGCCAGCCACAAAGATGGCTACGAGACTTTTGCTTCGTGGAAGAAAGTGTGGACCAGTAACGGGAAGAGTGAACCAAGTCTTAAAGCCTTCATGGCAGATCAGCAGCTCCCCTTCTGGGTAAGTTCTGGTGTATGTGATTGCTACGTTCTGCACCACAGACACACCACTGCTCGCTGTGACATGTTCCTCTTAGGTTCAATGCACCAAACCGGACTGTAGGAAGTGGCGTCAGCTGACAAAAGAGATCCAGCTCACTGCTTCCCTGGCAGCAACGTATCGCTGTGGCATGAAGTTCAATAACATTAAGGTAAACAGGAAGTACGCTTCATCAAGTGAACCTTTTTGATTTATGATCCTAATCCCATCTGTCAATCTGCAGAGTGAAGGACCAGACCAGTGCTCCCAACCTGAAGACTTGGTGAGCTGATGACAAGAACTCAGATCTTCTTGTTCAAACCAAAGTCTGTGACCTCGTTTCATCCCCACATGCCTGCTGCTTGTGTCCCACAGAGAGTGGCAGAGGTGTCCGACAGCTGGTGGCATTCCATGCTGATTTTGCCGCCGCTGTTCAAAGACAGCCCAGCCAGTCCTTTCCTCGCTGCGTACTATCCTGACTGTGTCGGAATGAGTCCGTCAGGCTCCACCAGCAACATGTCTCTGCCTGAGTTGAGGGCCGATCACTGCAGAGCCGTCCCCCCCCAAAGTGAGTCCCAAATGCGTTCTCAGCCTGTGAAGTTCAAGTACTGTGTATGTGAGAGACGTGTGACTGTTGGAAGAATCTCTTTTCATATTTCAATCACTGACATGTGTCTCCCTCAGTTCCAGGTCTGTGTCCGTACTTTCAGCCCTTCTACCAGCCCAACGAGTGCGGCAAGGCGCTCTGTGTGAGACCGGACATGATGGAGCTCGATGAGCTGTACGAGTTTCCAGAATTTTCCCGTGATCCCACCATGTACTTGGCTCTGCGCAACCTTATTCTGGCCACCTGGCACAAGAACTGCACGGTAAACCACAAGAACTGCACGGTAAACTCTTTCCCATGTTTACCCTTTTTTGTAAATATTTGACATAGTCTGTGTCTGTTTGGATGATTTTATGAAAATGAATTCTGACGGGCTTTCCAAAGGAGGTGCTGACCTCCCAGAAGAGTGCACTGCACATCATCGTTCGGGGCTTGGTGCGCGTGCCGCTGTGTGCAGGAGATGGACCGGGTGCTTCACTTCATGACCAGGAAGGGTCTGATTAACACGGGTGTGCTGGCAGTGAGCCGACCTCTGCTCCCAGAGAGACACCGCACCGTGAGCGTCCTCATCTTACACAGTCACACAGCAGCAGCAAACACATTTATTGACTCACCTTCTATGTCATCACGTTTGCAGAAGAATGTCATCATCATCGGCGCGGGGGCTTCAGGGCTGGCTGCTGCGCGGCAGCTGCAAAACTTTGGCACTCAGGCAAATATTCTTGGCTCAGCATCTCCTCATCAGGGGCTCATGAAAAGGACAGTTAAAGGCTCTAAAACACTAAATATCCAAGACAGGATCAATAAATATAGTCAGAAGAACATAAAAATGATAGTAATCAATCATAATGACTCATAATTTTTATTTGAAACTTGATTATTGAGGGTTTTACTGATTTTGTTGACTGCAAATACAATAGATTATCATTTGACCTTCCTATTTCCTGACCCTTAATCTGTTGGACGTACGCTGGTCTCACAGGTGGTGGTGCTTGAGGCGAGAGACCGAATCGGAGGTCGGGTGTGGGACGACACCTCTCTTGGTGTCACTGTTGGTCGAGGAGCTCAGATCGTGAATGGCTGCGTCAACAACCCCATTGCCCTCATGTGTGAACAGGTGAGAAATAGCTATGCTGAGAAGAAATAAGTCAGGAGGTTGTGTTTTTATTTTTATTTTTTAATTTCCATTCCTGTGCTGCAGATGGGCATCAAGATGCACAACTGGGAGAGCGGTGCGACCTGTTTCCAGGAGGGGGGGCAGGTGGCAGATCCAGCCATCGACAAGCGCATGGACTTTCACTTCAACCGCCATTCTGGACGTGGTGTCTGAGTGGAGGAAGGACAAGGCACAGAGCCAGGACACACCACTGGGGGGTATGGAACTCATCATCCTGTCTGCCAGAAAGCAGCTAAACTAATGGGAAAGTAGAAACACAGACTCTCATTTTTTTTTACGTGTTCATGCAGAAAAGGTCCAGGAGCTTAAAAAGAACTTTCTTCAGGAATCCGGCATCCAGTTCAGTGATCTAGAGGAAAAGGTGGCTTCAGTTTCATCTCAGCAACTTGGAGTATGCCTGTGGAAGCACTTTAAACCAGGTGATCCGCTTCTCTCACTCGAGAAATGTCGTATTTTGATGGATCAAGATTTTATAATTATTGTTAGTATATCACTTGGGGACTCGGAGAAGAGGATCAATCAACCTGACGCTTTAGTCCTTTTTTAAAAATCATGATGTAACTGTAAAAAAACCAAAAACCAAAAACACACTGACGTGTGTTTGTGTGTTTTTAATCAGGTTTCGGCAAGATCGTGGACCACAACGAATTCTTTGCCCAGTTCTCAGGAGACCACACCTTACTCACAAAGGGTTACGCTGCTTACTTCACCAACTGGCCGAGGGTCTTGACATTCGCACAAACTGCCCGGTGGGTCCAACGTTCAATTTATTTTATATATCTTATATATTGGAGATTAATCTCTTTTTTTCTTCCCCCCAATGGTTTGTGTTTTTATAGGTTCAGGCCATTGACTACTCAGGTGACGTTGTCCAAGTTACTTCCTCTAGTGGGTCCCAGTGGACAGCGAAGAAGGTATTAACTTTTTAAACTTTTAAACTTTTTTTAATGTTTAAACTTTGCAAACTTCAGCGTGAAATGTTATTCAATTGGTCTTCTCCTCCAGGTTCTTGTTACAGTCCCACTGACACTACTTCAGAGGAATGTGATCCACTTCAACCCGCCTCTTCCTGAAAGGAAACTGAAAGCGATCCACAGTCTGGGAGCAGGTATCATAGAAAAGGTAACGACTGCAGCAGCGAATCCATGTGACGTGTACTCAAACACATCAGGCGTCAATCCAACCACCTGCTGATAAAAGACTTGGCTTCTTGTGATGGCTGAAACTGTTTTTACAGATCGCCCTTCAGTTCCCGCACAGATTCTGGGACAGCAAAATACAAGGGGCGGACTACTTTGGTCACATCCCGCCGAGTCCTGACAAGAGAGGCATGTTCAGCGTCTTTTATGACCTGGAACCACAGGTGAGCTTTTTGCACATGTGTAATCCATTATATACACTACTCTTATAAAGGAGGAGGTCTGTAGGCAGAATGCTGGTTTTGTAATACAGGAGGACGTAAAGTGTGTGTGTGTGTGTGTGTGGTGTGTGTGTGTGTGTGTGTGTGTGTGTGTGTGTGTGTGTGTGTGTGTGTGTGTGTGTGTGTGTGTGTGTGTGTGTGTGTGTGTGTTGTGTGTGTGTGTGTGTGTGTGTGTGTGTGTGTAGGGGGAAGCAGGCCTGTCCTCATGTCCGTTATCACAGGTGATGCCGTATCAGCTGTGCGGGACATGGAGGACAAGGAAGTGGTGGACGAGTGCATGAAGGTGCTGCGGGAACTTTTTAAAGAACAGGTAACGCAAACAACAATAACACCAGAATGTCTGCTTCACTGCCACCAGTGAAAGTGACGCGACCTGAGAACAAGCCACTGTCTGGGTTTCCACCCACTCACGTTCCTCTCTGTGTTCACCAGGAGGTCCCGGAGCCGGTGCGTTCCTTCGTCACACACTGGAACAAAGACGTGTGGTCCCAGATGTCCCTACAGCTTCGTGAAGATGGGGGGCAGCGGCGAGGGCGTACGACATCCTGGCCGAAGACGTGCAGGGAAAACTTTTCTTCGCCGGCGAGGTAACACATTGTGTGTCTGTCATCGTCGGGTCAAACCTCTGGACACTGCACGTCCTCGGGCACACTGTTACACTCTTATTGCCACTCATTTCTAAAGCTGATTTCCGTTACCAGGCCACCCAACAGACACTTTCCTCAGACTGTGACAGGAGCCTACCTGAGCGGAGTCAGAGAGGCCAGCAAGATGTCCGCCATGAAAACGCCGCTGGTCGCTGACCGTTCACTCAAAGCACCAGCGTGGATGCAACACGTGTCGCATCAGGCCCGTTAAGGATCGCATGAGTTACCCGCACATGAAATGACGTGTCCGATCGACAAGGTGACAGCTGCTTTTCAATAGCCGAACTCTCATATTGACAGCAGGAGAAATGATCATGTTTATTTATTTCGTAAATCCAGCTGTCTGAGGTTGGACAGGATAACAGATAGAGTTACAGGGATAGACCTGTGCAGCTGTGCTCGGCTTAATAAGCGATGGTAACGCTTCTTTAATTGTCATTATATGAACTTCTGAGAGAATTTGGGAGCATTGAAAAACTCTCAGCTGGATATGATTGACTCTCCAAAGAATCCGTTATATTCCAGTGAAGTTAATTCGCTTACCAATGTTTTAACAGCTGTGATTGATTCTGTGATTAATGTGTTGGTACACACGGTGGATGAAAACAGATCTGTTGTAGGAGTACTGTGGTAGCACTTTTGATTTATGACAGTTTTATTGATTTAAAATAGTCAGAAGAAGAACTTGTGCGACAATGAATTCCCTGAAGGACTGTATGATGGGGAGACACCGGACTGTCCCCTTTAGTTTCTCAGGGATGTGACACATAACGATCATTGCGCAGATGGTTGGGAAAATCAACCAAAGGAGGAGAAGCAGATCCTCAATATTTGTCTACTTGTACTTGAGTCTGAATGTTTATTTTGAGGTCATTCAACAGCACAACAGTGTCCTTTCATTGATTTCTGCTGACTTATCACATGTTGGTCGTCATATCTCTGTCTGGATCATCCTGTCCCTGTTTGTCACACATTACAGTACTGAGTATTTATCTTGTATGTGTGTAATAACTGAGCTATCAACTGCCATAATTTCTTTTTTTGTATGTGCAAATGGCTCGTTATTTGCAAGTCGGGCGAGGTTTGCGTGTAGTGGAAACGATTGGGTGGCACGTAGGTGTCGAAAGCTCCCAAAGATAAAACAAATCAGTTTTTGAAGTAAAGACATCAAATATGTGTTATTAAATCACAAAGCAAAGTAAATGAGCGGGTTTGGTCATCTTGAGTTAAACACATATACTTTAACAACTTTATTTAGAATTATTGATACATTTCCAGAAATTCTTATTCGCGCATATTGAGCGGGAAGCGTCAGTCATTTGTAACCGTGGCGTCATCAGGGCGCGTCATCATCACTCGCCCTGACGTGACGTCATCACCAAACAAAGCGCGAATCGACCAGATGTGAGATGAAAGCTGGCGGACCGCATCCACGGCCGGGGAAAATCCGCCTGCTATTAAAACTGTTATTATGGCCTAGCTACTGGAGAAATGAGCTGAACCAGCCAGCAAACTACATCTCCGGCGACACAACGCGACTACTATTACAAAATAAACTCAGAGCCGACATACCGCTGGAACAGGAGGAGGAGGAAGACGAAGAAGAGCGTGTTGGCGCATTTTGGTTGAGGATCCTCAGATAAACTGGGTTACAAAATGGCACAGCTAATGACGTACATGACCCCACAGGTAGTTCTCCTATTTCGAACGTTCGCGGTGGATACGAACGTGTTACTTATTTGTCTCTGCGGTGTAGCTAACGTTAGCTACAGGGGACGTGGATCGGGTGGGAAAGATTGGGAGTGTTATTACGTTGTAATAACGAGGCGTAACATTGATTCACATTAAAACAGCATCTCTGTCTAAATGGATTCATCTATGGGTCTATTTTTTCCCCATTTTGCTCTCCTTATACTATATCTAAAAAGCAGTACAGCAGCAGTTCCTCGTTACCAGAAAGTTGTAACGTTTAACGCTTCTGATCCTCTTATAAGTATTAAATCGTTGTTGTCGTGTTAAAAATAAATAAATGAAAGTACACAAATTCTATGAATTCATATGATTTGTCTGGATATTACCAAGCATATGTGATACCAGTCAGATAAAATGATGAGAATTTGCTGTTGTTACACATTTAATAATTTGACTCGGTACTATGAAGAGATGCTTTGATGTAATTATATCCTGGAATTTTTCGACATTTCAGAGAATGTATGTTCTTATAACTTGGTTATTAATGAGTAAAAATGTGATGAATACTGGAGATCCTTTCTTTGTGATCAGCTTGTTTCTGTCCTGTCAGGTAAGGACGACTCCAGCTCTGATGACTTTGTACCTCTTTCAAAGCTCCTGCAGAGGCAACCCAACAAGAAAACGGCCCGGAAAAACACACACAGCTCCAACACAAACTCAGAAAAGACAAACATGGTGAGGGTCAATGGAGAGACACAATCCTGTATAATCCAAGCAACATTTTGATGCCTTTGCAGGTTCTGATGCGTCTTCAGATGATGAGCCGCTGATAAAGTTAAAAACAGCTTCTGCACCTGCTGAGAAGCCAGAGAAAACCACATCATCCAGATC
>NW_027614232.1:5000-20000 GCF_965212315.1 Lampetra planeri
ATTGCTCTCATGTGCGTTACGGGGCATCGTTTCTCTCGCGCCGAATTCCATCGAGCTGGGAAATCGCTCATTTTTGCGTCGCCAAATATCGTACGAACGCCGTGAAACTTCCACAGGCTTTTTCAGCAGATTTGCACCTGCACTCAAAAAAGTCAAAATTTTTACACATAGACCCCATCAAACGGGAGAAATTGGCCCGGATTGCTCTCATGTGCGTTACGGGGCATCGTTTCTCTCGCGCCGAATTCTCTCGAGCTGGGAAATCGCTCATTTTTGCGTCGCCAAATATCGTACGAACGCCGTGAAACTTCCACAGGCTTTTTCAGCAGATTTGCACGTGCACTCAAAAAAGTCAAAATTTTTACACATAGACCCCATCAAACGGGAGAAATTGGCCCGGATTGCTCTCATGTGCGTTACGGGGCATCGTTTCTGTCGCGCCGAATTCCATCGAGCTGGGAAATCGCTCATTTTTGCGTCGCCAAATATCGTACGAACGCCGTGAAACTTCCACAGGCTTTTTCAGCAGATTTGCACGTGCACTCAAAAAAGTCAAAATTTGTACACATAGACCCCATCAAACGGGAGAAATTGGCCCGGATTGCTCTCATGTGCGTTACGGGGCATCGTTTCTCTCGCGCCGAATTCTCTCGAGCTGGGAAATCGCTCATTTTTGCGTCGCCAAATATCGTACGAACGCCGTGAAACTTCCACAGGCTTTTTCAGCAGATTTGCACGTGCACTCAAAAAAGTCAAAATTTTTACACATAGACCCCATCAAACGGGAGAAATTGGCCGGGATTGCTCTCATGTGCGTTACGGGGCATCGTTTCTCTCGCGCCGAATTCCATCGAGCTGGGAAATCGCTCATTTTTGCGTCGCCAAATATCGTACGAACGCCGTGAAACTTCCACAGGCTTTTCCAGCAGATTTGCACGTGCACTCAAAAAAGTCAAAATTTTTACACATAGACCCCATCAAACGGGAGAAATTGGCCCGGATTGCTCTCATGTGCGTTACGGGGCATCGTTTCTCTCGCGCCGAATTCTCTCGAGCTGGGAAATCGCTCATTTTTGCGTCGCCAAATATCGTACGAACGCCGTGAAACTTCCACAGGCTTTTTCAGCAGATTTGCACCTGCACTCAAAAAAGTCAAAATTTTTACACATAGACCCCATCAAACGGGAGAAATTGGCCCGGATTGCTCTCATGTGCGTTACGGGGCATCGTTTCTCTCGCTCCGAATTCCATCGAGCTTGGAAATCGCTCATTTTTGCGTCGCCAAATATCGTACGAACGCCGTGAAACTTCCACAGGCTTTTCCAGCAGATTTGCACCTGCACTCAAAAAAGTCAAAATTTTTACACATAGACCCCATCAAACGGGAGAAATTGGCCCGGATTGCTCTCATGTGCGTTACGGGGCATCGTTTCTCTCGCGCCGAATTCTCTCGAGCTGGGAAATCGCTCATTTTTGCGTCGCCAAATATCGTACGAACGCCGTGAAACTTCCACAGGCTTTTTCAGCAGATTTGCACCTGCACTCAAAAAAGTCAAAATTTGTACACATAGACCCCATCAAACGGGAGAAATTGGCCGGGATTGCTCTCATGTGCGTTACGGGGCATCGTTTCTCTCGCTCCGAATTCCATCGAGCTGGGAAATCGCTCATTTTTGCGTCGCCAAATATCGTACGAACGCCGTGAAACTTCCACAGGCTTTTTCAGCAGATTTGCACGTGCACTCAAAAAAGTCAAAATTTGTACACATAGACCCCATCAAACGGGAGAAATTGGCCGGGATTGCTCTCATGTGCGTTACGGGGCATCGTTTCTCTCGCGCCGAATTCCATCGAGCTGGGAAATCGCTCATTTTTGCGTCGCCAAATATCGTACGAACGCCGTGAAACTTCCACAGGCTTTTCCAGCAGATTTGCACGTGCACTCAAAAAAGTCAAAATTTTTACACATAGACCCCATCAAACGGGAGAAATTGGCCCGGATTGCTCTCATGTGCGTTACGGGGCATCGTTTCTCTCGCGCCGAATTCTCTCGAGCTGGGAAATCGCTCATTTTTGCGTCGCCAAATATCGTACGAACGCCGTGAAACTTCCACAGGCTTTTTCAGCAGATTTGCACCTGCACTCAAAAAAGTCAAAATTTTTACACATAGACCCCATCAAACGGGAGAAATTGGCCCGGATTGCTCTCATGTGCGTTACGGGGCATCGTTTCTCTCGCTCCGAATTCCATCGAGCTTGGAAATCGCTCATTTTTGCGTCGCCAAATATCGTACGAACGCCGTGAAACTTCCACAGGCTTTTCCAGCAGATTTGCACCTGCACTCAAAAAAGTCAAAATTTTTACACATAGACCCCATCAAACGGGAGAAATTGGCCCGGATTGCTCTCATGTGCGTTACGGGGCATCGTTTCTGTCGCGCCGAATTCCATCGAGCTGGGAAATCGCTCATTTTTGCGTCGCCAAATATCGTACGAACGCCGTGAAACTTCCACAGGCTTTTCCAGCAGATTTGCACGTGCACTCAAAAAAGTCAAAATTTTTACACATAGACCCCATCAAACGGGAGAAATTGGCCCGGATTGCTCTCATGTGCGTTACGGGGCATCGTTTCTCTCGCGCCGAATTCTCTCGAGCTGGGAAATCGCTCATTTTTGCGTCGCCAAATATCGTACGAACGCCGTGAAACTTCCACAGGCTTTTTCAGCAGATTTGCACCTGCACTCAAAAAAGTCAAAATTTTTACACATAGACCCCATCAAACGGGAGAAATTGGCCCGGATTGCTCTCATGTGCGTTACGGGGCATCGTTTCTCTCGCTCCGAATTCCATCGAGCTTGGAAATCGCTCATTTTTGCGTCGCCAAATATCGTACGAACGCCGTGAAACTTCCACAGGCTTTTCCAGCAGATTTGCACCTGCACTCAAAAAAGTCAAAATTTTTACACATAGACCCCATCAAACGGGAGAAATTGGCCGGGATTGCTCTCATGTGCGTTACGGGGCATCGTTTCTCTCGCTCCGAATTCCATCGAGCTGGGAAATCGCTCATTTTTGCGTCGCCAAATATCGTACGAACGCCGTGAAACTTCCACAGGCTTTTTCAGCAGATTTGCACGTGCACTCAAAAAAGTCAAAATTTGTACACATAGACCCCATCAAACGGGAGAAATTGGCCGGGATTGCTCTCATGTGCGTTACGGGGCATCGTTTCTCTCGCGCCGAATTCCATCGAGCTGGGAAATCGCTCATTTTTGCGTCGCCAAATATCGTACGAACGCCGTGAAACTTCCACAGGCTTTTTCAGCAGATTTGCACGTGCACTCAAAAAAGTCAAAATTTTTACACATAGACCCCATCAAACGGGAGAAATTGGCCGGGATTGCTCTCATGTGCGTTACGGGGCATCGTTTCTCTCGCTCCGAATTCCATCGAGCTGGGAAATCGCTCATTTTTGCGTCGCCAAATATCGTACGAACGCCGTGAAACTTCCACAGGCTTTTTCAGCAGATTTGCACGTGCACTCAAAAAAGTCAAAATTTTTACACATAGACCCCATCAAACGGGAGAAATTGGCCGGGATTGCTCTCATGTGCGTTACGGGGCATCGTTTCTCTCGCGCCGAATTCCATCGAGCTGGGAAATCGCTCATTTTTGCGTCGCCAAATATCGTACGAACGCCGTGAAACTTCCACAGGCTTTTCCAGCAGATTGGCACGTGCACTCAAAAAAGTCAAAATTTGTACACATAGACCCCATCAAACGGGAGAAATTGGCCGGGATTGCTCTCATGTGCGTTACGGGGCATCGTTTCTCTCGCTCCGAATTCCATCGAGCTGGGAAATCGCTCATTTTTGCGTCGCCAAATATCGTACGAACGCCGTGAAACTTCCACAGGCTTTTCCAGCAGATTTGCACCTGCACTCAAAAAAGTCAAAATTTTTACACATAGACCCCATCAAACGGGAGAAATTGGCCCGGATTGCTCTCATGTGCGTTACGGGGCATCGTTTCTCTCGCGCCGAATTCTCTCGAGCTGGGAAATCGCTCATTTTTGCGTCGCCAAATATCGTACGAACGCCGTGAAACTTCCACAGGCTTTTTCAGCAGATTTGCACCTGCACTCAAAAAAGTCAAAATTTTTACACATAGACCCCATCAAACGGGAGAAATTGGCCCGGATTGCTCTCATGTGCGTTACGGGGCATCGTTTCTCTCGCGCCGAATTCCATCGAGCTGGGAAATCGCTCATTTTTGCGTCGCCAAATATCGTACGAACGCCGTGAAACTTCCACAGGCTTTTTCAGCAGATTTGCACGTGCACTCAAAAAAGTCAAAATTTTTACACATAGACCCCATCAAACGGGAGAAATTGGCCCGGATTGCTCTCATGTGCGTTACGGGGCATCGTTTCTCTCGCGCCGAATTCTCTCGAGCTGGGAAATCGCTCATTTTTGCGTCGCCAAATATCGTACGAACGCCGTGAAACTTCCACAGGCTTTTTCAGCAGATTTGCACGTGCACTCAAAAAAGTCAAAATTTGTACACATAGACCCCATCAAACGGGAGAAATTGGCCGGGATTGCTCTCATGTGCGTTACGGGGCATCGTTTCTCTCGCTCCGAATTCCATCGAGCTGGGAAATCGCTCATTTTTGCGTCGCCAAATATCGTACGAACGCCGTGAAACTTCCACAGGCTTTTTCAGCAGATTTGCACGTGCACTCAAAAAAGTCAAAATTTTTACACATAGACCCCATCAAACGGGAGAAATTGGCCGGGATTGCTCTCATGTGCGTTACGGGGCATCGTTTCTCTCGCGCCGAATTCCATCGAGCTGGGAAATTGCTCATTTTTGCGTCGCCAAATATCGTACGAACGCCGTGAAACTTCCACAGGCTTTTCCAGCAGATTTGCACGTGCACTCAAAAAAGTCAAAATTTTTACACATAGACCCCATCAAACGGGAGAAATTGGCCCGGATTGCTCTCATGTGCGTTACGGGGCATCGTTTCTCTCGCGCCGAATTCTCTCGAGCTGGGAAATCGCTCATTTTTGCGTCGCCAAATATCGTACGAACGCCGTGAAACTTCCACAGGCTTTTTCAGCAGATTTGCACCTGCACTCCAAAAAGTCAAAATTTTTACACATAGACCCCATCAAACGGGAGAAATTGGCCCGGATTGCTCTCATGTGCGTTACGGGGCATCGTTTCTCTCGCTCCGAATTCCATCGAGCTTGGAAATCGCTCATTTTTGCGTCGCCAAATATCGTACGAACGCCGTGAAACTTCCACAGGCTTTTCCAGCAGATTTGCACCTGCACTCAAAAAAGTCAAAATTTTTACACATAGACCCCATCAAACGGGAGAAATTGGCCCGGATTGCTCTCATGTGCGTTACGGGGCATCGTTTCTGTCGCGCCGAATTCCATCGAGCTGGGAAATCGCTCATTTTTGCGTCGCCAAATATCGTACGAACGCCGTGAAACTTCCACAGGCTTTTCCAGCAGATTGGCACGTGCACTCAAAAAAGTCAAAATTTGTACACATAGACCCCATCAAACGGGAGAAATTGGCCGGGATTGCTCTCATGTGCGTTACGGGGCATCGTTTCTCTCGCTCCGAATTCCATCGAGCTGGGAAATCGCTCATTTTTGCGTCGCCAAATATCGTACGAACGCCGTGAAACTTCCACAGGCTTTTTCAGCAGATTTGCACGTGCACTCAAAAAAGTCAAAATTTGTACACATAGACCCCATCAAACGGGAGAAATTGGCCCGGATTGCTCTCATGTGCGTTACGGGGCATCGTTTCTCTCGCGCCGAATTCCATCGAGCTGGGAAATCGCTCATTTTTGCGTCGCCAAATATCGTACGAACGCCGTGAAACTTCCACAGGCTTTTCCAGCAGATTTGCACCTGCACTCAAAAAAGTCAAAATTTTTACACATAGACCCCATCAAACGGGAGAAATTGGCCCGGATTGCTCTCATGTGCGTTACGGGGCATCGTTTCTCTCGCGCCGAATTCTCTCGAGCTGGGAAATCGCTCATTTTTGCGTCGCCAAATATCGTACGAACGCCGTGAAACTTCCACAGGCTTTTTCAGCAGATTTGCACCTGCACTCAAAAAAGTCAAAATTTTTACACATAGACCCCATCAAACGGGAGAAATTGGCCCGGATTGCTCTCATGTGCGTTACGGGGCATCGTTTCTCTCGCGCCGAATTCCATCGAGCTGGGAAATCGCTCATTTTTGCGTCGCCAAATATCGTACGAACGCCGTGAAACTTCCACAGGCTTTTTCAGCAGATTTGCACGTGCACTCAAAAAAGTCAAAATTTTTACACATAGACCCCATCAAACGGGAGAAATTGGCCCGGATTGCTCTCATGTGCGTTACGGGGCATCGTTTCTCTCGCGCCGAATTCTCTCGAGCTGGGAAATCGCTCATTTTTGCGTCGCCAAATATCGTACGAACGCCGTGAAACTTCCACAGGCTTTTTCAGCAGATTTGCACGTGCACTCAAAAAAGTCAAAATTTGTACACATAGACCCCATCAAACGGGAGAAATTGGCCGGGATTGCTCTCATGTGCGTTACGGGGCATCGTTTCTCTCGCTCCGAATTCCATCGAGCTGGGAAATCGCTCATTTTTGCGTCGCCAAATATCGTACGAACGCCGTGAAACTTCCACAGGCTTTTTCAGCAGATTTGCACGTGCACTCAAAAAAGTCAAAATTTTTACACATAGACCCCATCAAACGGGAGAAATTGGCCGGGATTGCTCTCATGTGCGTTACGGGGCATCGTTTCTCTCGCGCCGAATTCCATCGAGCTGGGAAATCGCTCATTTTTGCGTCGCCAAATATCGTACGAACGCCGTGAAACTTCCACAGGCTTTTCCAGCAGATTTGCACCTGCACTCAAAAAAGTCAAAATTTTTACACATAGACCCCATCAAACGGGAGAAATTGGCCCGGATTGCTCTCATGTGCGTTACGGGGCATCGTTTCTCTCGCTCCGAATTCCATCGAGCTTGGAAATCGCTCATTTTTGCGTCGCCAAATATCGTACGAACGCCGTGAAACTTCCACAGGCTTTTCCAGCAGATTTGCACCTGCACTCAAAAAAGTCAAAATTTTTACACATAGACCCCATCAAACGGGAGAAATTGGCCCGGATTGCTCTCATGTGCGTTACGGGGCATCGTTTCTCTCGCGCCGAATTCTCTCGAGCTGGGAAATCGCTCATTTTTGCGTCGCCAAATATCGTACGAACGCCGTGAAACTTCCACAGGCTTTTTCAGCAGATTTGCACCTGCACTCAAAAAAGTCAAAATTTGTACACATAGACCCCATCAAACGGGAGAAATTGGCCCGGATTGCTCTCATGTGCGTTACGGGGCATCGTTTCTCTCGCTCCGAATTCCATCGAGCTTGGAAATCGCTCATTTTTGCGTCGCCAAATATCGTACGAACGCCGTGAAACTTCCACAGGCTTTTCCAGCAGATTTGCACCTGCACTCAAAAAAGTCAAAATTTTTACACATAGACCCCATCAAACGGGAGAAATTGGCCCGGATTGCTCTCATGTGCGTTACGGGGCATCGTTTCTGTCGCGCCGAATTCCATCGAGCTGGGAAATCGCTCATTTTTGCGTCGCCAAATATCGTACGAACGCCGTTAAACTTCCACAGGCTTTTCCAGCAGATTGGCACGTGCACTCAAAAAAGTCAAAATTTGTACACATAGACCCCATCAAACGGGAGAAATTGGCCGGGATTGCTCTCATGTGCGTTACGGGGCATCGTTTCTCTCGCTCCGAATTCCATCGAGCTGGGAAATCGCTCATTTTTGCGTCGCCAAATATCGTACGAACGCCGTGAAACTTCCACAGGCTTTTTCAGCAGATTTGCACCTGCACTCAAAAAAGTCAAAATTTTTACACATAGACCCCATCAAACGGGAGAAATTGGCCCGGATTGCTCTCATGTGCGTTACGGGGCATCGTTTCTCTCGCGCCGAATTCCATCGAGCTGGGAAATCGCTCATTTTTGCGTCGCCAAATATCGTACGAACGCCGTGAAACTTCCACAGGCTTTTTCAGCAGATTTGCACGTGCACTCAAAAAAGTCAAAATTTGTACACATAGACCCCATCAAACGGGAGAAATTGGCCCGGATTGCTCTCATGTGCGTTACGGGGCATCGTTTCTCTCGCGCCGAATTCTCTCGAGCTGGGAAATCGCTCATTTTTGCGTCGCCAAATATCGTACGAACGCCGTGAAACTTCCACAGGCTTTTTCAGCAGATTTGCACGTGCACTCAAAAAAGTCAAAATTTGTACACATAGACCCCATCAAACGGGAGAAATTGGCCGGGATTGCTCTCATGTGCGTTACGGGGCATCGTTTCTCTCGCTCCGAATTCCATCGAGCTGGGAAATCGCTCATTTTTGCGTCGCCAAATATCGTACGAACGCCGTGAAACTTCCACAGGCTTTTTCAGCAGATTTGCACGTGCACTCAAAAAAGTCAAAATTTTTACACATAGACCCCATCAAACGGGAGAAATTGGCCGGGATTGCTCTCATGTGCGTTACGGGGCATCGTTTCTCTCGCGCCGAATTCCATCGAGCTGGGAAATCGCTCATTTTTGCGTCGCCAAATATCGTACGAACGCCGTGAAACTTCCACAGGCTTTTCCAGCAGATTTGCACCTGCACTCAAAAAAGTCAAAATTTTTACACATAGACCCCATCAAACGGGAGAAATTGGCCCGGATTGCTCTCATGTGCGTTACGGGGCATCGTTTCTCTCGCTCCGAATTCCATCGAGCTTGGAAATCGCTCATTTTTGCGTCGCCAAATATCGTACGAACGCCGTGAAACTTCCACAGGCTTTTCCAGCAGATTTGCACCTGCACTCAAAAAAGTCAAAATTTTTACACATAGACCCCATCAAACGGGAGAAATTGGCCCGGATTGCTCTCATGTGCGTTACGGGGCATCGTTTCTCTCGCGCCGAATTCTCTCGAGCTGGGAAATCGCTCATTTTTGCGTCGCCAAATATCGTACGAACGCCGTGAAACTTCCACAGGCTTTTTCAGCAGATTTGCACCTGCACTCAAAAAAGTCAAAATTTGTACACATAGACCCCATCAAACGGGAGAAATTGGCCGGGATTGCTCTCATGTGCGTTACGGGGCATCGTTTCTCTCGCTCCGAATTCCATCGAGCTGGGAAATCGCTCATTTTTGCGTCGCCAAATATCGTACGAACGCCGTGAAACTTCCACAGGCTTTTTCAGCAGATTTGCACGTGCACTCAAAAAAGTCAAAATTTGTACACATAGACCCCATCAAACGGGAGAAATTGGCCGGGATTGCTCTCATGTGCGTTACGGGGCATCGTTTCTCTCGCGCCGAATTCCATCGAGCTGGGAAATCGCTCATTTTTGCGTCGCCAAATATCGTACGAACGCCGTGAAACTTCCACAGGCTTTTCCAGCAGATTTGCACGTGCACTCAAAAAAGTCAAAATTTTTACACATAGACCCCATCAAACGGGAGAAATTGGCCCGGATTGCTCTCATGTGCGTTACGGGGCATCGTTTCTCTCGCGCCGAATTCTCTCGAGCTGGGAAATCGCTCATTTTTGCGTCGCCAAATATCGTACGAACGCCGTGAAACTTCCACAGGCTTTTCCAGCAGATTTGCACGTGCACTCAAAAAAGTCAAAATTTTTACACATAGACCCCATCAAACGGGAGAAATTGGCCGGGATTGCTCTCATGTGCGTTACGGGGCATCGTTTCTCTCGCTCCGAATTCCATCGAGCTGGGAAATCGCTCATTTTTGCGTCGCCAAATATCGTACGAACGCCGTGAAACTTCCACAGGCTTTTTCAGCAGATTTGCACGTGCACTCAAAAAAGTCAAAATTTTTACACATAGACCCCATCAAACGGGAGAAATTGGCCGGGATTGCTCTCATGTGCGTTACGGGGCATCGTTTCTCTCGCGCCGAATTCCATCGAGCTGGGAAATCGCTCATTTTTGCGTCGCCAAATATCGTACGAACGCCGTGAAACTTCCACAGGCTTTTCCAGCAGATTGGCACGTGCACTCAAAAAAGTCAAAATTTGTACACATAGACCCCATCAAACGGGAGAAATTGGCCGGGATTGCTCTCATGTGCGTTACGGGGCATCGTTTCTCTCGCTCCGAATTCCATCGAGCTGGGAAATCGCTCATTTTTGCGTCGCCAAATATCGTACGAACGCCGTGAAACTTCCACAGGCTTTTCCAGCAGATTTGCACCTGCACTCAAAAAAGTCAAAATTTTTACACATAGACCCCATCAAACGGGAGAAATTGGCCCGGATTGCTCTCATGTGCGTTACGGGGCATCGTTTCTCTCGCGCCGAATTCTCTCGAGCTGGGAAATCGCTCATTTTTGCGTCGCCAAATATCGTACGAACGCCGTGAAACTTCCACAGGCTTTTTCAGCAGATTTGCACCTGCACTCAAAAAAGTCAAAATTTTTACACATAGACCCCATCAAACGGGAGAAATTGGCCCGGATTGCTCTCATGTGCGTTACGGGGCATCGTTTCTCTCGCGCCGAATTCCATCGAGCTGGGAAATCGCTCATTTTTGCGTCGCCAAATATCGTACGAACGCCGTGAAACTTCCACAGGCTTTTTCAGCAGATTTGCACGTGCACTCAAAAAAGTCAAAATTTGTACACATAGACCCCATCAAACGGGAGAAATTGGCCCGGATTGCTCTCATGTGCGTTACGGGGCATCGTTTCTCTCGCGCCGAATTCTCTCGAGCTGGGAAATCGCTCATTTTTGCGTCGCCAAATATCGTACGAACGCCGTGAAACTTCCACAGGCTTTTTCAGCAGATTTGCACCTGCACTCAAAAAAGTCAAAATTTTTACACATAGACCCCATCAAACGGGAGAAATTGGCCCGGATTGCTCTCATGTGCGTTACGGGGCATCGTTTCTGTCGCGCCGAATTCCATCGAGCTGGGAAATCGCTCATTTTTGCGTCGCCAAATATCGTACGAACGCCGTGAAACTTCCACAGGCTTTTCCAGCAGATTTGCACGTGCACTCAAAAAAGTCAAAATTTTTACACATAGACCCCATCAAACGGGAGAAATTGGCCCGGATTGCTCTCATGTGCGTTACGGGGCATCGTTTCTCTCGCGCCGAATTCTCTCGAGCTGGGAAATCGCTCATTTTTGCGTCGCCAAATATCGTACGAACGCCGTGAAACTTCCACAGGCTTTTTCAGCAGATTTGCACGTGCACTCAAAAAAGTCAAAATTTTTACACATAGACCCCATCAAACGGGAGAAATTGGCCGGGATTGCTCTCATGTGCGTTACGGGGCATCGTTTCTCTCGCTCCGAATTCCATCGAGCTGGGAAATCGCTCATTTTTGCGTCGCCAAATATCGTACGAACGCCGTGAAACTTCCACAGGCTTTTTCAGCAGATTTGCACGTGCACTCAAAAAAGTCAAAATTTTTACACATAGACCCCATCAAACGGGAGAAATTGGCCGGGATTGCTCTCATGTGCGTTACGGGGCATCGTTTCTCTCGCGCCGAATTCCATCGAGCTGGGAAATCGCTCATTTTTGCGTCGCCAAATATCGTACGAACGCCGTGAAACTTCCACAGGCTTTTTCAGCAGATTGGCACGTGCACTCAAAAAAGTCAAAATTTGTACACATAGACCCCATCAAACGGGAGAAATTGGCCGGGATTGCTCTCATGTGCGTTACGGGGCATCGTTTCTCTCGCTCCGAATTCCATCGAGCTGGGAAATCGCTCATTTTTGCGTCGCCAAATATCGTACGAACGCCGTGAAACTTCCACAGGCTTTTCCAGCAGATTTGCACCTGCACTCAAAAAAGTCAAAATTTTTACACATAGACCCCATCAAACGGGAGAAATTGGCCCGGATTGCTCTCATGTGCGTTACGGGGCATCGTTTCTCTCGCGCCGAATTCTCTCGAGCTGGGAAATCGCTCATTTTTGCGTCGCCAAATATCGTACGAACGCCGTGAAACTTCCACAGGCTTTTTCAGCAGATTTGCACGTGCACTCAAAAAAGTCAAAATTTTTACACATAGACCCCATCAAACGGGAGAAATTGGCCCGGATTGCTCTCATGTGCGTTACGGGGCATCGTTTCTGTCGCGCCGAATTCCATCGAGCTGGGAAATCGCTCATTTTTGCGTCGCCAAATATCGTACGAACGCCGTGAAACTTCCACAGGCTTTTTCAGCAGATTTGCACGTGCACTCAAAAAAGTCAAAATTTGTACACATAGACCCCATCAAACGGGAGAAATTGGCCCGGATTGCTCTCATGTGCGTTACGGGGCATCGTTTCTCTCGCGCCGAATTCTCTCGAGCTGGGAAATCGCTCATTTTTGCGTCGCCAAATATCGTACGAACGCCGTGAAACTTCCACAGGCTTTTTCAGCAGATTTGCACGTGCACTCAAAAAAGTCAAAATTTTTACACATAGACCCCATCAAACGGGAGAAATTGGCCCGGATTGCTCTCATGTGCGTTACGGGGCATCGTTTCTGTCGCGCCGAATTCCATCGAGCTGGGAAATCGCTCATTTTTGCGTCGCCAAATATCGTACGAACGCCGTGAAACTTCCACAGGCTTTTCCAGCAGATTTGCACGTGCACTCAAAAAAGTCAAAATTTTTACACATAGACCCCATCAAACGGGAGAAATTGGCCGGGATTGCTCTCATGTGCGTTACGGGGCATCGTTTCTCTCGCGCCGAATTCCATCGAGCTGGGAAATCGCTCATTTTTGCGTCGCCAAATATCGTACGAACGCCGTGAAACTTCCACAGGCTTTTCCAGCAGATTTGCACGTGCACTCAAAAAAGTCAAAATTTTTACACATAGACCCCATCAAACGGGAGAAATTGGCCCGGATTGCTCTCATGTGCGTTACGGGGCATCGTTTCTCTCGCGCCGAATTCTCTCGAGCTGGGAAATCGCTCATTTTTGCGTCGCCAAATATCGTACGAACGCCGTGAAACTTCCACAGGCTTTTTCAGCAGATTTGCACCTGCACTCCAAAAAGTCAAAATTTTTACACATAGACCCCATCAAACGGGAGAAATTGGCCCGGATTGCTCTCATGTGCGTTACGGGGCATCGTTTCTCTCGCTCCGAATTCCATCGAGCTTGGAAATCGCTCATTTTTGCGTCGCCAAATATCGTACGAACGCCGTGAAACTTCCACAGGCTTTTCCAGCAGATTTGCACCTGCACTCAAAAAAGTCAAAATTTTTACACATAGACCCCATCAAACGGGAGAAATTGGCCCGGATTGCTCTCATGTGCGTTACGGGGCATCGTTTCTGTCGCGCCGAATTCCATCGAGCTGGGAAATCGCTCATTTTTGCGTCGCCAAATATCGTACGAACGCCGTGAAACTTCCACAGGCTTTTCCAGCAGATTGGCACGTGCACTCAAAAAAGTCAAAATTTGTACACATAGACCCCATCAAACGGGAGAAATTGGCCGGGATTGCTCTCATGTGCGTTACGGGGCATCGTTTCTCTCGCTCCGAATTCCATCGAGCTGGGAAATCGCTCATTTTTGCGTCGCCAAATATCGTACGAACGCCGTGAAACTTCCACAGGCTTTTTCAGCAGATTTGCACGTGCACTCAAAAAAGTCAAAATTTGTACACATAGACCCCATCAAACGGGAGAAATTGGCCCGGATTGCTCTCATGTGCGTTACGGGGCATCGTTTCTCTCGCGCCGAATTCCATCGAGCTGGGAAATCGCTCATTTTTGCGTCGCCAAATATCGTACGAACGCCGTGAAACTTCCACAGGCTTTTCCAGCAGATTTGCACCTGCACTCAAAAAAGTCAAAATTTTTACACATAGACCCCATCAAACGGGAGAAATTGGCCCGGATTGCTCTCATGTGCGTTACGGGGCATCGTTTCTCTCGCGCCGAATTCTCTCGAGCTGGGAAATCGCTCATTTTTGCGTCGCCAAATATCGTACGAACGCCGTGAAACTTCCACAGGCTTTTTCAGCAGATTTGCACCTGCACTCAAAAAAGTCAAAATTTTTACACATAGACCCCATCAAACGGGAGAAATTGGCCCGGATTGCTCTCATGTGCGTTACGGGGCATCGTTTCTCTCGCGCCGAATTCCATCGAGCTGGGAAATCGCTCATTTTTGCGTCGCCAAATATCGTACGAACGCCGTGAAACTTCCACAGGCTTTTTCAGCAGATTTGCACGTGCACTCAAAAAAGTCAAAATTTTTACACATAGACCCCATCAAACGGGAGAAATTGGCCCGGATTGCTCTCATGTGCGTTACGGGGCATCGTTTCTCTCGCGCCGAATTCTCTCGAGCTGGGAAATCGCTCATTTTTGCGTCGCCAAATATCGTACGAACGCCGTGAAACTTCCACAGGCTTTTTCAGCAGATTTGCACGTGCACTCAAAAAAGTCAAAATTTGTACACATAGACCCCATCAAACGGGAGAAATTGGCCGGGATTGCTCTCATGTGCGTTACGGGGCATCGTTTCTCTCGCTCCGAATTCCATCGAGCTGGGAAATCGCTCATTTTTGCGTCGCCAAATATCGTACGAACGCCGTGAAACTTCCACAGGCTTTTTCAGCAGATTTGCACGTGCACTCAAAAAAGTCAAAATTTTTACACATAGACCCCATCAAACGGGAGAAATTGGCCGGGATTGCTCTCATGTGCGTTACGGGGCATCGTTTCTCTCGCGCCGAATTCCATCGAGCTGGGAAATCGCTCATTTTTGCGTCGCCAAATATCGTACGAACGCCGTGAAACTTCCACAGGCTTTTCCAGCAGATTTGCACCTGCACTCAAAAAAGTCAAAATTTTTACACATAGACCCCATCAAACGGGAGAAATTGGCCCGG